>NC_048597.1:229205603-229388103 GCF_003668045.3 Cricetulus griseus | reverse complement strand
TTCACAGTTTTAATTTTTTTTAAGAAGCACATTTGTAATTGAGGACCAGGTGGCTTTTAAAATGGCTTTATAGATTCTACAAAGGGTTAGCATAAATGGCTGCTAAATTCAGTGGCGCAGAAAGAAACAGTTTGCATACCATGAGCCTTCCTCAAGTCTTCTAAATAATTTATTCTTGTTTGTTTTGTTTTTGTTTGGGGGGATAGCCTTGAACTCCTCCATCTTCTGCCCCCATCCCTCAAGGGCTGGGATTACAGGCGGCGTGTGCCACTGTAGCCAATTTATGTAGTGCAAGGGGTGGAACCCAGGGTTCATGCAAGCAACAGAGCCACATCCCCGGGCCTATCCTATGATGCTTAGACAAATTCTGTTTACAGCACTCACAGAAGAAACTCTCATCCCCCAAATAAAGAGTCTTAAGACAAAAGTGAGTTCTTACCCAGCACCTCTCTCCTGTTGCCACTTGTGGTAATGGGGCTAATCAAACAGAAGTGCCCTGGTCCTCCATGAAGCCATCGTTCTCAAAAGAAGCCAAACCCTGAAGTCCAAAAACCCATCTCATAGTTCAGTGGCTGAAGCGCTTGCACAATTGTGAGAACTGCAATCTGTATCCCTGGGCCCATGTAATAAATGCTGGTTATGTGGCGGCTGACCTGTAATTCTACCCTGAAGGGCAGGGATCCCCAGAGCAAGTCAGCTACCCAGACCAGGTATGTCAACAAGCTCTGGGTTTGACTGAGAGGTCCTGCCTCAAAGACTAAGGAGAGAGACGGGGTACGGTGACTCCTAACACCACCTCGGGCCCGACATGCACAGCCCTCATGTGCACATGCACCCACACAAGTGGGAAAGCATGCACATACACGTTACACATCACACACACAGGAAAAGGCAGATCCCTCTCCAAGTGTGGACATTAAGAGGTGTACACTATCCCAGCTGCTTGGTACATGAGCAGACCTGGAGGGTCACATCCCCTAAATCCCATTTTTCTTTCAATAAATGAGCTTCAGCCAATGGGCCTTACGAACAGCCAGGGAACTGTGTACCAACAACACTTTTCCTGCTTGCATATTACACTTTAAAGGTTCTATTTTTAGTTTTCATTACATGTATTTGTGTATATTTGTATATAGCATGAATTCTAATTGGTCTTAACAATGAACCTGGAGTCAGGTATCAGAGGGTGAAAGCCGAAAGATCAGAGAAGCAGAGCATCCCGCCACTAGTTCTTATTTCTACGGAATCCTCAGACTGTGAATGCTCTGAGTTCCTGTCTCCTCCCACCTTTTATTTCTCTCTCTGCCCAGCTATATCACTTCCTGTCTCCACCTCCCTAGTGCTGGGATCAAAGGTGTGATTATCAGGCAGAGCATCAAGCTTTATGTGTTAGAGTACAAACAAAATATTGCCACATTTGTATATAAGAGTGCAGTGTCTAAACTGGGCAGTGGGTGGTGCATGCCTTTAATCCCAGCACTCAGGAGGCAGAGGCAGAGACAGAGGCAGAGGCAGGTGGATCGCTATGAGTTTGAGACCAGCCTGGTCTACAAGAGCTAGTTCCAGGACAGCCTCCAAAGCCACAGAGAAACCCTGTCTTGAAAAAAAAACCAAAAAAACAAAACAAAACAAAACAAAAAGTGCAGTGTCTGAAGAGACCAGAAGAGAGGGTATTGGATTCCCAGGAGCTGGAGTTGCAGGCAGTTGTGGGCTGCCCAACATGGGTCCCAACTTTGGTCCTCTGAAGGAGTTATCACTCCAGATGTGACGTATTTGAGAAGCTCAATCTTGAAGCTGGGGTGTGGCTTAGTAGTAGGGCACTAGCTAGAATATACAAAGCCAAGGGTCCGTCTGCAGAGCTGAGAAAAAGAATTTGGAAATTAAGTTTGTTTTTCCTCTCCCCATCCATCCATTTAGATCGGCCTCTGCCTCGGTGTGCTGTGAGAGTCAAATGGGCTGAGAGGGTTGACAATGATCTCTGTACCACCAAGTGTCAGGAGAGGACAGCCATCGCCATGGAACAGTCAGCCTCGTCCACCCACACCCGTCAGAACTGGGGCTGGCAAAGGCGGTGTGACAGCACTTGGAGAGGAGTCTGGAAGGAGGCAGAAGCCATTCTTCCACACCAGCTGGGCCACTTAGGCAATTATCCTCAACCCAAGTTTATCTGCTTACAAAGTGTGGTCACAGTGACCTTCACTTCACCTGATGAATGTCCACCACATGTCGCCAACTGTGCCATCTACATCACAAACACTAGACCTGTGAGTAAGACCTACTCCCCCTACCCCCATCTAGCTAATCTGAAGCCCTGTGCTCTGAAGGCTGGGCTGTCCTCTGTCTGCCCCTGCTGTGCCCGGCTGGCTCAGCCTTGGACCTGAGCCAACAGCAAAGTGCCCTTGACCTTGGAAAGTCCGAAGGTCCATCTGGGGCCCTTGTTCCAGGCTTCCCAGAGCTCCGCTCTTTCCTTGTCTAGTCACATAACACTCTTTTCCTCCTCATTAAGGTGTTTTTCTTCAACAACAGGTTCAAGAGAGCAGGCAGTAGGGCGGAGGCAAGAGGCCCCAAGCTGGGAGCATTTTTCTAGCTCTGGGTCAGGTGCAGTGACGGCAGCCAGAGCCAGTGAGACCCCAAAATCTTGTCTATCAGTGTAGCTGAAGGGAGGCTGTGTGAGGATACCAGACCCAATCACGCCCATCTTTCACCAGCACCCAGTCAAAGCCCAGCAGAGTGGCAGCTTCAGAGAACACACCCTGCTCCCCCAAATATCCACTCAAGCCTGCTCCTTTTCCTCTACCTGGATTCAGAAGCAGGAGCTACGCCAACTTGGCGATGCCCCTGCGGAAAGGCATGGGAGGTGGAATTTGCAGTCATCCTGGTCCCGGTATATAGGCCACCCTCCAATCTCCAGTGTGATGACTCACTGCACCCCTCTGCCACAGTCTGATGGACAGCTCAAGCCATTAAGAAGTGGAACAAATTACTAAATGGGAGGCGGCACAATAGAGAATCCTGGGATTAAATTAGCTCGTTACTCATAAATCATAAATGATGCTTACTCTCACTGAATCCTGTATTTATCTACTAGATTTGAAAAGGTGATAGTCTCCCATGGGGAGAAGGGACAGGGGCTCACGAGGCCCCTTTCTGAGGACCCCAAGGATGACGGGACACAAGAGTTAGGCTGCTTTCTGCAAGGTGTTAGGAATCATTCAGTGAGTTGAAGGTGAATGCTGCAGGACGTGCTTGGTACCTGAAGGCTGGGTAGGATTGAGCTTCCACTGACAACCGTCACCTCTGCGAAGCACAGTGCCTCTGTGAGTTCTCTGTAGCCTGTGCACCCTGTGGAGCATGTTACCTCAGTGAGCCAGGACATGCCTGTGGAGCATGTAACCTACCTCTGAGCATGTGTCAGCCAATCGGGCATGCCACTGCCTCAGAGAATATTGTATTTCCAGCCTTGCATCATCTCAGGAAGGGGCATACCTTCTGAGCGTGTGTCCTCTGTGACAGGTGTGTATCGTGACAGAGAGGCTCTTACTCCCTTTTTATCCGTGTTGGAGACTGAGCAGGTCTGAGCATCTCTGTGGCCTGTCTTACCACCTGTACCTAACTACAAAGGAGAGCCGCCAGCCAACACACAGCCAAGGATGCCAGCACCCCAGCCTAGAAAGAGACCTTGCCCTGCTCGTGGCCGTGATGGCTTCTTGCAGGTCTCTAAGGCCTGACCAATAAAAGGAGAAAGAAACATGAACTCAGCTCAGTGTGTGGGAGGTCTGACAGGGTGGGGAGCCAGGGAGCCAGGGAGCCCTGTCAGTATTGTGGAAACGGACACAAGAGGAGGTCTCCCCCTGCTGGTCAAAGCTGGGAAAGACATCCGTAATCTCTGTCCAGGAGGGAGAGAGATTGCCGGGATTATGGGCAGACATTTGCATGCTGCTTGGAGAGTCACCCAGCTGCATGACTCTGTGTGATCCTGCCTAATTCCTGAGCAATGTGTGAGGAAGCTCCAGACAAACTGGTGTGATTCTGGAACTCTCTCTCTCTCTCTCTCTCTCTCTCTCTCTCTGTGTGTGTGTGTGTGTGTGTGTGTGTGTGTGTGTGTGTGTGTGTTCCTAAACAAAGTTTGAAATTATGCAAACATTTGAAAGTCACATCTCCAACATCTTCCCTGCAGTCCAAGACACCGGCTGTGAACCAAGACAAAAGCCGGGAAAGCGAAGTGAGGGGCGGTGCCCAGAGTTCTGTCCACCGATTCTTACATTATTGCAGCAAGTGACACACCCACGTATTGGTGGCACTGGTAGCCTCTACTCCAAGCAATGATCCTGGGCTCCTGTGACAGATGAGGAAGTGGATTCCCAGGGAGTGACCTGCCAAAGCAAGTTCCGAGGACTCGAACCAGTCTAAAGAACCATGCTATTCTCCCATCAGTTAGCTACCTCTGAGTCTGTGAGGGCTGGGATGCTGGTCTCTTACTGCAGCCAAAGTGGCTTTGGTGGCACCCCCATGGTCTTACCACACTGCCCTGGCTCCTCTGACGTTCAAACCGGGAGCAAGGTCAGATTTTTCCACACCCTCCGTATTCCGGCTCATCTTGTGCACTTGTATTCTGGGAGCAGATCTCTCCTCACCCCTGCCTCTTGCTTAACCGTTCCCTGGATGAAACTTCAGTCTCAGCCAAAAGGGCACAGCTCCTAGTGAAGCCAGAAGTCAGAGCTTCGTCCCTCACCACACTTTCACAGCCTTCACAGACAGCCTGCTCTGTGGCCATGTACATGGCCCTCGCCTGTCAGCAGGGCTCACTAGGACTCCACAAGCCACCCTAAAGTGACACAGATCTTTACAGCTTTTCTGTGAGCTACCCCCCCCTCACCGTTCCCTCCCCTGCATGCATTAGAAAGTTAACAGGAGAAAAAGAAGACTTAGAAGCCCCAGCCATCGTAATTAGCATGCAGAATGCTTTTCTGGCAGTGCACAGGCCGTGGTAAATTGGGAAACTTCTTAGCACAACGTATATTTAATCTGTGGCACTCGCTTCCACATGAAATTCAATCAGATATTTTAGGGAGTTAGCAAGGACTCTCTCAGATTCAACAACGGATAAACTCAGGTGCAGCAAACACACCTGGTTCTGTTTTTCCAGGATTTTTTTTTTTTTTTTTAAGATATGTCTCATGAGTGCCAGACTGGTCTTGAACTCATGTAGCCAAGGATAATCTTGAGCTTCCCGTCCTCCTGCATCCACCTCCCTCTCTGACACTGGGGTTACAGGTGTGCACCGTACACCCAGGTTTATCCAGCGCTGCTCACCATGCTGCCTAAGCACAGTACCAAACAAGATACATGCTCAACCCTCCCGGAAATGCTGTGTGCCCGACACCACGGAGGTGACTGCCGACTAGTAATGGAGTTTGGATGATCATTTCCCAGCTGGCCATGGAACCTATCCTCGGGTAAGGAGAGAAAGACAAAAGATCGGGCAGGGAAGCAAAGTGACAAGCTCCACAGAGCAGGCTTAGGCCACATTTGTGAGGACTGGCTGCTGAGTGAGGCTTGAAGTATGAGGCAAGGCTATGGTCCAATAGAGGTGAGGGGACCCAGTCACGCCCAGCACAGGCACGCAGGAAGCCCCCAGCAGCATGGGTTGCTGAGGTGAGCCTTCCAACAGATTCTTTTTCTGGAATTAAAGGTTCTGTTCACTACAGACCTGGGAGGGAGGGTTTGTCTGGCTGCCAGGGTGAGGAAACTAGCTCACTACAGGGGAAAGAAGCAAGCTGCCCCTCACATCATACCCAAGTAGAAAGATCCAAGACCTCACAACATGAAAGCCAACAGAAATTGGAGCTATTGGCGGGAAAATGACGGAGAAGAGGACCATCACATAATCTCAAAACCACAAGTCACAACCCCAAGTCGGATGAATTTCACCAATGTTGAAATGATGGATTCTGTTCAAAAGTGATGCTGTTAACAAAGAGAGATACTAGGTGGGAGCAGAGAGCAAGAGATTAATGTGCAAAACAAGGGCAGATGACCCAACACTGGGACAGATCCAGCTGGCTGTTTGTTTGTTTTTTTATAAGCAAAGTTTTATTGGCTCACATTTGCAGCCATTCATGTCTGTGTTACCTCTGCAAAGCTGCAGAGCTGCGATACAGACCCACAAAGCTACATAGTATTTACTATGTAGCCCTTTATGGAAAAAAAATTGTATCATATCCCACTGGGATGATAGAGTGTAGTGGGTAGGAGATAAGAGTTGCCTGCTAGGGGCTGGAGATCTGGCTCCACTGTACTTGCTGCTCTTTCAGAGAACCAGGGCTCAGCTCCCAGCACCCACAGGGTGGCTCACAGCCACCTCTAACTCCAGTTTCAGGGAATCTGACACCCTCTTCTGGCCTCCACGAGCACCAGGCATGCACAAAGTCCATACATACACACAAGCAAAACACTCATAAAATTAAATGTAAGAAAAAAATGTAATTGGTGTTGTGTGACAAGGACAGCTTGATGTTGCTGACACTGAGCCCTGAGTCCCTCAGAAGTCAGCTGTGTACTCCCTGCCCCATACCCAGCAGGTTTTAGAGCTTGCTCCACTGTAAGATTGGAAGCTCACATAGAATCGTTCTATCTTCCTTCCCTTGATCCAGAGCTGATCTGCGATGAGGCAACACCTAAACCTCCTCAGTTTTGACAGAAGATAGTGCTAATACCTGTAAGAGGATAAAGTGGAGAGACTGCTGGCAGAGCAGAACATGACCGTCAGCAAACTTGGCCCCAAAGCCACCCAACATTTGGACTCCCAGCTGAGTCACCTAGACTGATTTGAGGCAGTTTGTTTTACATTTAGGTCAAGGCTTTGGAGCCAACAGGAACTCTACCCTTTTTTTTTTTTTTCATCCCTTTAGAGATTGAACCCAGGACTTCTCGAACACAAGGCAAGCACTCTACCCAGAGCAGTATCCCCAGCCCCAACAGAAAAGAGGATTTGAGGGCTTTTGTCGTTTCTTTTCTCATCTCTGTGATGAAGCAGCTTGAGGGAGGAAGGGGAGGGGGTTCCTTTTGGCTTACAGTTTGAAGGAACACAGTCCTTCACGGTAGGAAGGCATGGGGACAAGCAAGCAGCTTTGGGGTAGAGGCAGGATAACAGGGAAGGACAGGGTAGCCTCTTGTCCATATCTCCGTGGACCAGGAAGCAGAGGTGGGACAGGAAATGGGCCAGGCTATAAACCTCAACATGTCTCCACTCCTTCCAGCCCCAGCCCACTGGGTCCTTATCGCCTGTTTCACAACCTTCCAAGATAATATCATCAGCCAGAGATTAAGTATCCACAAATGAGGAATGTTCCATGCTCCAACCATAGCAAAAGGTGAAGGCATCTGTACCCAAAAGGAAGGTGGAAGGTGACAAGCTTTGCCCTCTTACCCCCCCTCTCTGTCTCTGTCTCTGTCTCTGTCTCTGTCTCTGTCTCTCTCTCTCTCTCTCACACACACCACACACACACACACACACACACACACAACACACACACACACACACACGCTTGCCTGGGGAGGAAGAGGCGGGGAGGAGACAGCTAAGGAGGGCTCCACACACCCTTGCAATGAGGACTCACAGCCTCAGACACATCCTTTCATGCCCTGCCTCATGGGATAGAACACTGACTTAGGGCAGGTCCCTAGAAGCCAGGGTAGAGATGGAGCATGCTGTTGAGGTCATTTTTTCCAGGGTCGCGATGGTGGAGTGTGCTGTGGAGGTCATATTTCCAAGGTGTGTTCTGTAAGCACCTCCCTATCACCTACAAAAATATGAGTAAAAAAAAAAAGTTTTAAAAGATAAAGATTGAAAGAAAGAGCCAAGTGATGATATGGTCCCCACTGGAGCATCTAGGCCGTTCCAGGTTGCTCACTGTAAAGCCAGGGAGAGACTTTCATATACTTCTCTAATGAGTTGTTAGCCAAGGCAAGCCTAGGAAGAAAGATCCACTCACCTTCCTCCCATGGAGAGCTGGCATCTCCCATTAACCAGAGCAGTTGCTGGCAGGGCAAGCTACAGACAGAGGCCCAGAGAAAGGGCCTGGGGGAACGGATGCGCCAGGTGCCTTTACACCCTCTAGCAGACAATGAAGTGACAAGAGGAGTCTGAGATCCAATGACAACAGCAGCTGCGGCTGACGGATCAGAAGGGGCAGAAACAGTGGCACAATGACAGCAGACCCTCCCACATCGGAAGGCCCTGTGGGCAGAGGCAACAGGAACCAGAGGCCCTGCTAAGCACCGCTGGAGTCTGGACCCTGAAAATCCTCTTCCCCTCCACTGTGAGGCAGAGTGGGACTCCATGACAGGAGAGACCTGGAGAGGCAAGATTCCATGGACTCCCATTCCACCAGTTTGTAGTCATCGTCTGTGCTCCCACCCAAGACCTAAAATGATGCCATTAGCAAGATACATTGTTAGCAAGTTCATTAATCATGGTCCCTTTCGCCATGGTCAGCTACAATCCTGATGGTCTTAAAGGGAAGCCTCCCCCACTTAATTGCAGTGTTTAGCAATTAACAGTTCATCAGCTGCCACAGCCTTTCCCTGGCTTCTGTAAAAGACAAAGGGCTTGAATTCCACAAGTCTGCTCTGCAGGGGTCTTTAGCTTGGGAGAGAGCCATGCAGGGTGTGAACAAGATAAGCAGTTAGTCAGAGCCTCACCCTTGCATAGTGCAGGGACACGCCTACCTTCCCTGACTACACAGAATTAGATTCCAAGGTTTGCTCTGCAGAAGTACCCCATGCTCTGCCTGCTGCTGAATAAACAGGCCTGTTTTCATGGATGCCGTTAACGGCTTAGCCCCAGCCTTGAGGTGATAAAGAAAATTTGTCAGTGGTTTCCAGGTGCCAGATAGGACAGCTGGGTGACCCTATAGAATACCCCTTTCCTTCAGCTTTCTCATCTGCACAAAGAGAATAATATTAGAAGCCTCATTTAAACAACAACAACAACAACTGTAAGACCCTCGGAAAGCTCAGGCTTCCAGAATCTTAGCCCAGGACCTCGGCCACCCCAATCACAGAATGGAGGCGAAAGCTTGATGCAAATTGCATGAGGCTTTATTGTAGTTTAACGAGCTAACCCCATGTTAGCTCGGGTCTTTCACCCACCCGCCATGTTGGATGGCTAGCAAAGACAGTTCGAAGCCGCTGCATACAGATCTTTATAGGGCATCGTAAAGGGAGTGTCTAGGGGTACGAACAGGCTCAGGATTGGTGTGCCTCCAGGCTTGCAGGGTTTGCCCTGTGTTGATTGGTCAACTGGTTGTTATGGCCCATAGGCCCTCCCAGAGTGGTTGCTATGCTCTCTGTGTCACTGCTGTGCGCTTGTCCGTAAAGCACACCCAGAGCCATAAAGCATAGCTCCACTAGCTAACTTCTGATTGGTTCCTTGCCACGAAGCAGGCATCTGACCTCTAAGTGACCAAGGCAAGGTTATGGCAAGCACGTGTTCAGCTGTTATGGCTGCCGAAATGGGGATCTGGCCCCTTCACAACAAAAAACACCCAAAGGGCGTACTGCATGTGAGGTGCCTGAGGAACCCCAGCCCAGGACACTCGGGACTATTATACATGGGCTAGACACTTTGAGAAAGCTTTACTGAGCTGGGTGAAGGCTCAGTCAGCAAGATGCTGAGTTTGATAACCCAGATCCACATAAAAAAAATAAACACACAAAAAATTAGGTACAGTGGTGCACTCTTGTAGCTCCAGTTCTAAGCAAGAGTAACCCTGGGGTGTGCTGGTCAGCCAGACTAGCCTGAAGGGACCAGTTTCCCTTTTGGCAGCCGAACACGTGCTTCTATGACCTTGTCCTAGACACTAGAAAGTCAGATGCCTGCCTCGAGACAAGGAAACAATCAGAAGTTGTTAGACCCCCGAAAACTCAAGTATTCGGGGTCCCAGGCCACGTTCACGGTCACCCCAATCACCAGGTGGATTCGAGAGCTTGCTGCAAACTGCACGAGGCTTTATTGTAATTTAACGAGCTAACCCCATGTTAGCTCGGGTCTTTCACCCACCTGCCATGGCGGATAGCTAGAAAAGACGGTTTGAAGCCGCTGCGCATAGATCTTTATAGGGCAGCGTAAGGGGAGTGTCTAGGGGTACGCACAGGCTCACGATTGGTGTGCCTCCAGGTTTGGAGGGCTTGCCCTGTGTTGATTGGTCAACTGGTTGTTATGGCCCATAGGCCCTCCCAGGGTGGTTGCTATGCTCTCTGCATCATTGCTGTGTGCTTGTCCGTAAAGCACACCCAGGGTTGTAAAGCATAGTGCCACCAGCTAACTTCTGATTGGTTCCTTTTCACAAGGCAGGCATCTGACTTTCTAGTGACTAGGTCAAGGTCATAGAAGCACATGTTCGGCTGTTATGGCTGCCGAAAGGGAAGCTGGTTCCTTCAAAGTTAGCTGGTGGCGCTATGCTTTACAACCCTGGGTGTGCTTTATGTACAAGCGCACAGCAATGACGCACAAAGCATAGCAACCACCCTGGGAGGGTCTGTGGGCCATAACAACCAGTTGATCAATCAACACAGGGCAAGCCCTCCAAGCCTGGTTAAGATGACATCACGTTCTACCTTCTAGCAAGGGCTTTATTGGATCTAGGATAATATGCATAAAGCAATAAAGCATACACGCATTTCCCCCTCTAGCTGGCCTGTCCCATCCCCATCATTTCAGTGCCTGCCTGGAGGATAGAGTGCTGGGGATTGCCTGTGTTCATATTACATTCCCAGAGAACTTTCTTGGCCTGGCATAAGTAGAATGTGCTTGGCATTTAACCCTCCCCAACTCCCTTGCTTCCCAGAAAATATATCTCTGAGTGGCAAGCTCCATAGTGGCTCCCAGAATTCCCTGCAGGGTTACAGGATTACGGTTCATGCAGTTAGCATGGTAACTTGCTTGATTGATAACGTGTCACTTATTAGCTTGGCCCCATCCCGCAGGGCATTTCCTCATGACCCTAACATGTTACTTTCACTGACCAAATAAATTGCTCATGCTAATATCCTTGTGCCAGGATCGGCTTCATGGGAACCAAACTAAGTATTTAGTGCAGCATAGGAACGCAGCCCGTGTTCAGCTAAACCTCAGATTGTGTGTGTGTGTGTGTGTGTGTGTGTGTGTGTGTGTGTGTGTGCGCGCGCGCGCGCGCGCGTGCAGGCACACACACATGCACACTTGCCTGCCTTAGTGAAGGCCACAGAGAAAAATGCTAGCCCCCTTCGAGAAGACACCTGTGTTATCCAAATCTAAGGATGACTGTCTCTGCTCTCGAGTGTGTAAAGTCTTTCAGAGTAGTAAGTGGAAAGTGGTCATGAGCAGTGTGCAGAAGACACAGCCAGGCCAGCTCACCGACGATGGTGACCACAGGACTCCACATTCAAACACTACCCACCAGAGGACACAAGAGAAATGTGGGGTGAGAGGGGGTGATCTGCTGTGGGGTGTAAGCTGGAACCAACCTCTGGAAAACTTGCTGGTGGCATTAAGCCACATTCAAAATCCATTGTCCCTGTCTTCCCACACAAATGCTAACAAAGCACCAGGGGTTCACGCATGCGGTGGTTTTATCCTGGGAAGCTACATTGGTGTGTTTCCCTAGAAGGTAGACCCTGAAGCTGAGACAGTGCCATCCGGATACTATACACCAGGGAATAAAACAGAGTCCATGGCATAAGAGGCGGAGTAGGAAAAGCAGGAGTCGGAGCCAGAATGAGATTTACAGAAAAAAAAATCCCATTATGTAAAGTAAAAACAGACACAAGGCAGAGCTTGTGTAAGGATGTAGAGCAAACAGATTTGAAATTGCTGTGGGCTGTGGAGTGGGAGTGTGTTGAAGAACTTGAGGAGATCATAACCTGTGTCCTAAATCAGGTCTAGTCACCTGGCCTCCATAAGCCCGTAAAAAGAGCGTAATTTTTTTTACATATATTTTTTTATTTGAATTACAAACAAGATTGAATTACATGACAATCCCAGTTGCCTTCTCCCTCCCTTCCTCCCCTACCACCCCCTAACTAAAATCCTACCTATCATATGTCCTTTCTTCTAATCTACACCTGACTCAACCTTTCTGCTCCCTCGTGAGCGTAATTTTTAATAGCGAAAGAGGGACAAAGAGATCAGCAAACCTCAAAGTCCATCTTAGGGTCCTGAAGGGAGATGAAGGTTTAAATCGAGGGCCAAGGAGATGGAAATGGCCCTGGTCAAGGGGGGGGGGGGCTGCCACCACTGACAGACCCATCACTGTCTGGGCTTCGTGTCACCTGTCAGGTGATCTGTTACAGCTGTGAGAAATGTCCTTCCAAGAGACAGGCTCCTTTGCACCTAGAGACATTCCTTCTCCCAGTATGAAACTAATTCCTGGAGATATTCTCATTTCTTTGGGGCCCATTGTTCCCACAGTCTAATCGTGTCTTTAGAATGTTTTCAGCTCTGCCAGGCCTGTTACAAGGGAGCTTAGAGCTGATCAGAAAAGGGAACCGGCAGAAGAAACCACCACATGTGGGGGCAGGGACAGGAACAGAGGGACTGTTGGACATGTGCAAAGTCCTGGGTTCAAACCCTGTCATGTCGGGGATGGGGGTCCCAAACTATAAATACATATAGATATATTATAAAATAGCCAAACAATACATAATAATACATTTATAAAGATAAAAAACACATAAAGCACACATCTTAAGGGAAGAGACTCACTAATTTGATATCAGAACTTTGTTTACAAATGGTAAACAGAACAAAAGACATGTAAAAAATGGAAAGACAAGCCAGAGGCTGGGGAAGCCCTTGAGAGGTTATATATTGTCTGGAAGCAGCTGTGAATATTGGAGGAGGGCATAGCGAGGCCAGGCATGGCTGAAGGCTTCTCATGTGGACAGATTAAGTGATGATAAAAACCTTAACTGGCTATGGATCAGCACAGGCTTTTCATCAGTTACCATGAGTCACACTTTGCTCTGGTGTCCTGCCACAGGCTGTCTCCTTTCTTCCTTGTCTCTTTTGCTCCACCCCTGAACTCTGAGGGAAGCCAAGGTCCCCACCCACTGCTCAGTTTCCTCTTTGTAGGATGATAACAGGTGTGGTTCACCGCATTTAACAAGCCATAAATATGCAGCAAATATTTATGTAAATGTGTTAAAGTTGCAAAACCACAGCAGCTCCTGAGTGGCAGAGGCTTGGCCTCTTACTCCTCGGAAGAGCTGCAGGGTAGGCGCTGTTGTTCTTATTCTGCAGATGAAGAGATTGAATTTTGCCGAGGTGTCCAAGTGGGATGGAAGCCTGGCTCACATTCTGGGCCTCCTGTGGCATCTCCCAGCCCCCCTCATTCCTCTCCCTCCCTTTCTGCAGTGGCTGCCTCTGTGTGTGTTGGGGTGGGGGTGCAGCTCTTGTAGCCCAAGCTGACCTTGAACTCACTACATAGCTCAGGACAGCCTAGATGCTGCCTCTATCTCTCAAGTGCTGGAATGACAGACTCATGTCACAATGCCTGGCTCCTTAGGAAAACCACTGAGAACCCTGAGAATTTGCACAAGAGATCAGAATTAGTCTCTGAAAGAAATGCAGTGCACAGTGTTGGGGTGGAGGTTGAAACAACCAGCTTCCCCAGGACGTGGCAGCACCCCAACCTTCTCAGGTCCCCCAAAGATGGTCAATACCCCCCACGTCAGCAGGAAGCAGTCTTGAGAATTTGACGCCCTTAGTCCTTAACCTGCCATGTCTAACACCCCACCTTTTTAAGTAGAGGTGGGAATGAAAGGTTCAGGCTTTAATACTGATCAGCAATATCAGAGACAGACCCTGCCCCCTGACAACAGTCAGGACACGCACAGGAAAACGTGCTTCGTCATCACCACGTCACCCGCCACGCATTACGCCTGCTGAGGACTCTGGGCATGCGCAGTCTTCCCTTTGAAAGTCCCAACTTCCCTGCTGCTTGCTCTCTCCTCTCTCTACTCTTCACTCTCTCTTCTCCCACCTATGCGCTCTCTCTGCCTCTCCATGGGGACCGGCCATGGCGGTCAGCCATTACCCCTGTTCCTCTTCTCTCTCAGTCTCCCTGCTCTGCTGGGCCTGTAATAAACTGGTCAATATGTCTCATCCTATGTCTCATCTTGTGTCTCTTCCTCTTTTTAAACAAAAACATAGCAGAGGTCCATCTCCTTCAGTGCACACTGTTGCTCTGTGGTGTAGGCCGAGGCCTGGAGGCTGCCTTTCTCTCTGAACTCAGGCAGTCCTGTGGCTCTCAGTCCTCACCCCTCGCTGTGGATCTGTTTCCAATGACCTCTGACCCGGATGTTATGATTTGTGCAGGCATCACAACTCTGCATTTGTATCTGTGGACAACAGGGGCTCTACAGGCTTTAAAAGACAGTAGTCATGTCTCACACACACACACCACACACACATACACACCACACATACACACACCAGACACACACCACACAAACACACCATACAAACACACACACACCCCACATACCACGCGCATACATAGCACATACACACATCACACACACATACACCATGCCTTCCTGTGGACTGATAGAGACTGCTCAGGGTGTCAGGGTGGCAGCAGCAGTCACAGGTGGAGGAGGGATGTGCCCTCACTTGCCTCACCTGTGCTCTAGAGTGCCAGCAGGGGCGGTGTGGGCTGTCGGGTGCTCAGGCACTAAGCTTGGGAACTTCCAAGGCCTCAGGAAGCCAGCCTCTGGCTCTACTCTGTAGGCTGGCCTGACTCTCTGTCTCTTCACACTGGCCGCACACCCTGCATCCTTGGCTCAGTCTTGAGAAATAAATGCTGGCCGGCCTACTGTTGAGTGGGTGAGGTGGCTGCTTTAGAAGTGGCCTAGACAAGTCAGAAAACCTGTGCTCTTGAAAGACCCCCCCATGGGGTGGGACCCCGGGGTGACCATTCGGGAATGTGGCCACCCCAATCACCAGGCAGAGGCGAGGACTTGATGCAAACCACAAGAGGCTTTATTCAGTAACCGGCATGCCAGGGCCCAACTCTTTACTTACGTAGGGGCAGAGGAGCTGGACCCCGAACTAGGGTCTAGGGGCTTCTTAAAGGCAAAAACCACAAACGGGTGGAGTCTGGGGTATGGGAGGGTAACAGTTCTGATTGGCTCATTCCAGGTGGCTGACCACAATCTCCAAGTACATGGGGTCATGGAATGTTCAGGGCAGTGACTTCTCCATTCCTGGGAACCATCAGCGGGGTGGAACAGTTACCAGAGCTAGAGATGCAATAACCCAAAGGTACCTTCTGGTAAAGGTCATAAGTTCAGGTTCCCATACATCTGTAAAGAAGACATCTCAGGCCAGGGTAGGAACACATTTTAGTCTGGGTTTCTTCACTCTCTCTTCCTCCATGTTTCCTGCCAGGTGCCAAATCGTCTCTTCACCTTGTTAGACCCCTGGAAAACTCAGGCCTCCGGGGTCTCAGCCCAGGACCTTGGTCACCCCAATCACCAGGCAGATTTGAAAGCTTGATGCAAACTGCATGAGGCTTTCTTGCTGTTTAACGAGCTAACCCCATGTTAGCTCGGGTCTTTCACCCACCCGCCATGGCGGATGGCTAGCAAAGACAGCTTGAAGGGGCTGCATAGAGATCTTGTAGGGCAGTGTAAGGGGAGTGTCTAGGGGTATGCACAGGCTCAAGATTGGTGTGCCTCCAGGCTTGGAGGGCTTGCCCTGTGTTGATTGGCCAACTGGTTGTTATGGCCCATAGGCCCTATGCTCTGCGTGTCATTGCTGTGCACTTGTCCATGAAGCACACCCAGAGCCGTAAAGCATAGCGCCACCAGCTAACTTCTGATTGGTTCCTTGCCATGAGGCAGGCACCTAACTTCTAGTGACCAAGGCAAGGTCAGAAAAGCAGGTGTTACTGTCTTGGCTGCCGACAGGGGCAGGCATCTGACCTTAGTGACTAAGACAAGGTCAGACAAATACATGTTCGGCTGTTATGGCTGCCGAAATGGGGAGCTGGTCCCTTCAACCTGAGAGCTTTTAAAACCTCTCCCACTTACCAAGATCTAGAAGAGCCAACATGGCCAACATGCAAACGCTCCCAGCTCACACCAGTGAGAAGCGCCCAGGACTAACGCATCTCCTCAGTCATTTCTCTGACTCTACCATCCCCTGTGGTATCTGTGTCTCCCCTGCTCCTGCAGCTTTAGTTAAGCAATCAGTCACCATCTCAAACTGTACCCCCGAAGTTGCAAATCCAAACCAGTATCCTTTGGGAGGGACAGGGCAGATAAGCTACACTTGAGCAATGTGATCCAGAGGGAATGTATCGACCTCACACAAGGGCGGTGCTGGCTCAAAGGGAGAGGTTTTGTGAATGAACATCACTAGGGTTTCAGGCCCTAGCAGCAAAGATAGTTCACGGGTGGGCAAGGCCTGTGTTTCAGTTATCTTCACGTTGCTCAGAATGTACATACTAAAAACATGGTTTTTGGTTTTTTGGAACAGGTTCTCACTCTTAGAATATTTAAATGGTGGTAATAGTACCTGGCTCACAGGCTGCTGTGGCCATTACATAGCTAATGCCCATCAAGCCCTTTGCAGAGCGAGTGATACAGTGCATGCATGATAAACAATGAGCCTGCTGTGGGCTCTGAAGGAAAAAAAGGAGAAACGTCTCAAAAACGGTTTTGTTTGTTTGAAGACAGGGTCTCACAGTGAAGCCTGGCCTTGAAATCAGCTGCCTCTGGCTCTCAGGTGCTGGGCGGATGTACGTCCGCCTCACCCAACCCAAAACTGTTTTCAGCAGCGTCCACATTTTCACAGCAAGCAGCTGGCCTCTGAACATAGATGTGCCCTTGTAGGCAGGGGGTCACACTGGAGGAGGGCTCACCCTTGTAGGCAGGGGGGTCACACTGGAGGAGGGCTCACCCTTGTAGGCAGGGGGGTCACACTGGAGGAGGGCTCACCCTTGTAGGCAGGGGGTCACACTAGAGGGCTCAGAAAGGAGCCACCTGCCTTGGTGGGGTTTCTGTCTCTCCAAAGCCAGCAAACAGTTTTATTGCCCACCCAGCCCAGACTGGCTGACCATGGCTGCTGAGATTTCAGCTCCCACAGGGTAAAGAGAGTAAGGATCCTTTCAGTACAAAGACGTTGTGATTGTCATGGACTGTGTCTCCCATGGGGCAAAAGGGAGGAGGAGATTCACACCCACCACCAGTATTCCAAGACTGAGAGAGGAGTTCAGGAGTCAGGCAGACCCAGAATTTGTGACTGTATTGATTGGCATAACCAAGCACCCTTTACCCACAGAGCCATTTCCCTGGCCCTGGTGAAATACTTTTATACAAATAACAATAATCTCCGGGTCCCTGTGGTACCCAGACTCCGAGTATCACTTGGTTGCCAGCAGCAGGGCTGGGGTTCAAATTCAAGTTCTAATATTTGCTGTGTCAGTGTCCTCCAGGGGTAGAGAGCCCCTGCACTCTAGCAATAACAGCGTAAGGATACACAGGAGGCCTGACCTGGAATTGCTCCCCCCTGTCACCCCACATACCCCAACTCCCATCACTGCCAGAGCTCGGGGAGCTCAGGCCAAGTATGGTCTGGCTGTGAGACCTGCTGGCTGCCCACCAGGGGATTCAGGGCCCCTCCCAAAGTCCTTCAGACATCAGTGTGGCCCCTTGAAGCCAGGCAATATGGCAGAGAAGGTGCTTTGAATTGCAGAAGTCCCCGGAAAGGCTTTCTTTAGCCTGGTAATTTTTTTCTTCTTTTCAAACCTCTCTGAGAAGGATGTAAGTTAATTGATCAGACTAAAGCTGTGTGAATTCCTTGTTCTCTTTCCTGCAGGGCTGGATGAAAGCGAGCGTCTTTGAGTGTGGGGGTTAGCACCTTCCTCAGCTCCTCCCTCTCACCCTGAGCAGAGGGAGAGAACTGCCAGTGGCACTCACAGCTGTGAGAGCTGCCTGGGGGTGCAGGCCAGGACGGGAGGAGAGCTCTCCTCCTTTTCTACTATTTTGGGGGATCCAGCCCAGAATAGGTAAAGCAAAATAGCACACTAATTAATATGCAGTCTCTTGGAGACAGGAAACAGCACTCTACTCCATGTTCCCTTGCAAGGCTGAACCCTGGGCTCGGCCCCCACCCTCCCCAGCCCAGCTTCTCCCTTTCACAATCCCTCACACAGCTGGAGAGGGTTTGTGGGGGAGGGTTTGAGTTTGTCCTGGGTGTGTGAATAGGGGGACCAGGGATCCAGGGTGTGGGGACAACAAGCTTGGCTAACGAGGAAAAGGGTTTGGCGCATTTGTTTTATTTGGGGAAGTTCTCCTTCGATGAGCTGGGTGGGTTTGATCTTGCTGACCTGGAACCTGGAGCTTTCTTGAGACAACTTGGCTCTGACTAGAGGTGACATCTCCAAATGCTGACTGAGTTTCAGCTTCCAGGAGGGCTCCCTGCGGTGTCAGAGTTAAACTCTGAGCTATTCAGACCCAAAGCCATGCGGCCGGCCCACTCCTACCACAGGGCATTCATCCAGGTTCGGTACCCACTCTCATCTCCTCAGCTTAAAGTTTCCATGAATTCCAGACTCAGCCAGGTGCTTCTCATCTCTTGGGAGTCCTGTGTAGGCAGATGGAGTGCCCCACCCCTGCTTTTTCATCCCCGAAATCAGCTCAGAATTAGGTTTGCCATTAACTTGGTGTGGACAAGAAAGAGGAAATGGACAGAAAGGCTGGCAGGCAGTGGCTGATAGAGGGGACACCCTTCACCATGTCTCTGGCCATCTGGAAGGGTTAGCAAAGAGGGTCCTGACTCTGACTTCACACCCCATTGTGACTCAGCCTGCCCAGCAGCAGGCTTGGTCTCCACTGCCAAGTCTCCTTGGTCTTTCTCTTCCTCCTGATCCCAGACCACAGATGGCAGCAAAGGTAGCTAGCCATCCTCCATCCTGGCTGAACTGCCACCCCTCCCTTCCTGGGCGGGTCACCTCCCTTCTCTTTAGTGTTATGAATAAAGCCAGAGGGGAACCTTAGCGGATTCCATGGCAGGTGAGGGTGACTGAGGGGGAGGGACAAACATGCCAGACAGATAGAGCTTAAGTGAGAAGTTTTATTAGAAAGTGAAAGGGGGGGGAGGTAAAGAGGCAGAGACAGAGAGAGGACAGAAGATGAAGACAGGAAAAGTCCTGTCTGCCCCAGGGGAACAGCGGGAAAGAGAGCGTAAGTGCGCAGAGGTCCTTTGCACTGGGCTGACCAGGGTACTGCCTGAGTGCATTCTGCCAAGTGAAAGGGGCAGGCCTTACAGTTAGTCCTAGGCTTGAGCGCGCGCACACACTCACACACATGCTCACACACACGCTCACACATACACACACACATGTACATGCATGTACCACCTGAATACATCTTTTTCACATATTTGCACTTTGGTAGAACTATTGGCCCTTTGAAGTCAGGGAAATTGTAAATCTTGGTTGTAATGGGAAGTAACAGAAACCCTCACTTCACGGTGATGGAACTCAGAGTCTGCCCTGTGTGGTGTGTTCAAAGCACACTCACAGATGTTGTTTTTATCTAAGTCGTTCTGTTAACCAGTAAACACTTGGGAGTAAAATGTTGGGGCAAAAACCTGCTAGATGAGAGAAAAATGAGAAGTGACCATCTGACCTTTCTTTTTGGCCAGAGACCCAGCAAGAGGGTGTCTCTCCACCCATTCCAAACCAAAACAGACCGTGAATACATAAATCCCTTCCTACTCCTTCCTGTGCATCTTTCTGTCCACCTTCCCAGGTCCTCTGTACTCTCTATGGCTAACTCTTGTCAACTAGTCACTGGCTTCACCCCCTGACCCAAGGTTAATATTAACACAGTCCGGGAGTTTCACAGTGAGATCAAATATCCTACAACACACAGGCCCTCTCCATCTCTGGAGCCCTTAAAGGAGACAGAAGCAGCCAGGGTCATCATTTCCTCTTGACAGCTGGGGAAACTGAGGCAACGGAGGAGCGCTTTACTCAGATCCCTTCCTGATATAGCCTGTGCTTTCTCAGGGCTCCTGTTCAGTGCTGGCTTCCCCTGTGCCAGGCTCTTCATGCAATAGTTCCAGCCTACCCAGGACAGGACCAACCCTTATCACCTGAAGAGGCAACTTTGCCTGCACAGTAGAAATTCTGGAGATGACACAGAGTGACAGTGTCTCAGAGGCTGCTCCGCCCCAGACCTGGGAGCAGAGGGGCCATAAGCATGAGGAGGGATAGTTCCTGCCCCAGACCTGGGGGCAGAGGGGCCATAAGCATGAGGAGGGATAGTTCCTGCCCCAGACCTGGGGGCAGAGGGGCCATAAGCATGAGGAGGGACAATTCCTGGGAGTTGGCAAGATACAGATCATCTCCGAGTCACAAGTACAGAGCCAAGGTTATCTGATTTCCCCACCAACCCCAGAACCATAGGCCTAGCCTCTCTGCCGCCCTTCACACGCCCTTCACGGGGACAGCCCAAAAGCTGGTCCTTAGTATGTGTTTTGGTAAAAGATTTAGGCCACTTGCAAAGGAGCTATGAGCACTAAAAATGCCCCATGATCTGAGTACTAAGCTCCACATGGAGACCCTCAGCCCAACAGGCTCCCCTGAAACATCTGGGTCAGCAGCCAGGAAGCTGGGCTTTGGTATGAACACTCACCTGTTCAAGCAGTCAGCCGTGATACTGACCATGGGAATACCATTTCCTGAAGCTCCCCTGACCCTTGTCTGGGGTTGGAAAGATGGCTCAGCTGTTAAGAGCACTGGCTGTTCTTACAGAGGACCCAAGTTTGATTCCCAAGACCACAACCACCAGTGCCTCCAGTTTTAGCAGATCTGATGCCCTCTTCTGACCTCTGCAGGCAGTACACAGGCATTGTGCATATGTATACACGCAGACAAACATTCATAAAATGAAAATAAATCAATCTCTTAAAAGAATAAAATCCATCTCTGTTTTTCTTTATTTCTGTCTCTGTCAGTATTTCTTCTTCCCTCCTTCCCTCCTTCTCTCTCTGTCTCTGTCTCCCCACCCCTCCACCCCCACCCCCCACTCTCATACTGGTTCTACTTGGGCTAATTGTCCATCTCCGTTGCTTTTCCTCTCATTAAAACTAATAATTTTCTCTGTATACAGAACTTGTATATTCACAGTAGTCCTAGTGCCTTTAAAAAAATTCAATGACTTTTCTTATCAATTTAATTATTTCAGCGCATTGTTCAAGTTAATTAACTTTTCTGAGTTGATTTAATTTTGTAGTCACAAAGGGTTTTTAAGTTCAAGAAAAAAATTTTTAGAATCAATAGTACAAAATGAGTGCATTTGTTATTGAGGTTTGAGCTGTACAAGAAAGATCTGCATTTTCTAGTCAACCGCTAGCCACCACCACCATGTCCATCTCCTAATGTTTTGTGTATTTCTTTTTGTTCATTTTATTTAAAAACGTAAGTGAAAATATGTGATTTATGCATATTTGTATCCCTTTTCTTCCTTGACATCATGAATATTTTACAATGCAATTAAAAATCCAAAATGTAATTTCAGGGGCCCCTTAGCATTCGAAACCCTAACTTGCCAACATTTAGCATATTCTGTTCCTTCCTTATCACTGAAGCACAGAGACAAACATGTCTGTATGAACCTTTGACCCCAATATGTCTGTTTTCTCCAGCAGCTTCTTAGAATCAAAGTTCCTGGGTGAAAGGGCACAGGCTCAAGTTTTGGAGTTTCTTGATACCGGTTGCTAAATTGCCTTCCAAAAAGAGTGGAAGAGTGTAGCCACCACGGTGGTGTCTGCACGTGGGTCTGCTGGGCAAGAGCTTTGAGAACTGTTGGTTTCTTTGTCCCTTCTAGTGACTTGAGCATCTTTCCCCAGCTGTTTTAAGTGTTGATGGTCTGTCTGTCCCTGTACTCTCGGTGAGTTTGGTGTAATCCTGCCCACAGTGGTAAGCTATTCATCAGTTACTAGGCATTCTTTGTCTCTTACATCTTTTAATTTTTTGTATTTATTGAATTCTAGTGTTTGTGTGTGTGAGAGTGATGTAAGGTCTGTGGGTTCTGGGAATCAAGTCTGCATCCCTGTCAAGAGCAGCAAGTGCTCTTAACCACAGAGCCCTCTCTCCAGACTCTGTCCGCTGTTACATCTTTGACAAACTTTTCTTTTTCATTTACCTTCACCTCTTTGGTTTATGAAGTTATTGGTGAGTGAACAGTAGTTATCAATCTTTTCCTTTGAAATGAGCCAAATAACAAAGATCAATATAAAAACATAGATCAAAGCTTCGGGTAAGAAGCAGAGAGCACAGGAAGGTGCAGGCACTCTTTTTATTCTGCTTTGTCTAAAGGGCATCTACAAGTGCAGCCACACACGCAGCTTTCCGTGGGTATTTTTCTTCTCAAACGGCTTTAAGAAATATCCTGGCAGTAATATTCCTCATTGACGCATGGATTGTGTTCTGCTGTGTGCCAATGGTGTCTACCCACAGCAAATGCCTGGATTTCTCTCTAATCTCTGTGATTGACGGAGCACCCAAGAGCAACTTAAGGGAGAAAGGGCTACTCTGACTTAGTTTTCTGGAGGGATATATCCATCATGGCTGGGAAGATACCACCACAGGCAGGGAAGGCCTGGTTAGGAAGCCCACTGGTCACACTGTATCCATATTCCAGAAGCAAAGAGGAATGGGAAGTAGGGTTAGGTTACAAAGCCTCCAGGCCTGCCCCTGGTGACTCGCTTCCTTCAGTGAGGCCCCACCTACTAAAGGTTCCACGTCCTTCCCAAACAGTGCCACCAGCTGGGGAGCATGAGTTCAAATATGTGTGCCAATGGGACATTTCACCTTCAAACCACACTAAGTGTCTCCACTCAAAATCCTATTCCTGCCAGTTCCCACTTTCTTAATTCTCAGGGAGGAACGGCCCAATTCTGACAGTGCAGCTTACAACATTTTGCAAAACCAACATTAGATGTGCATGCTTCCCTGGGTTCTAGCCTGAGGCTGGATTCCTTCCACAACCCCACTCTTCAACATCCCTGCTGCCTGATTTGCGACTGTCTACCTCTTCCTAGCAGATCAGTTTTTATTTTGTTGGTGCTGGTGGTTGAACACTGGGCCTTACAGCACACTTTACAGACAAGCTTTTTGTCACCAACCTACACTCCTAGACCATTGCCCAAGCCTGAATATCCAGCCCACCCCATCCCTCAGTTTTAGACCAGTTGCTTCCCAAGAGCCTGTGTGAAGAGAGATCTCACAATGTGTCATTCCAACGCTGAATAACTCACCCATTTCACCACAGTTCTATGGCTTACAGGCTACCTCCCCAGCCTGCATTTTGTTTATCTATTTGATCTGGGGATCAAACTCAGGGCCTAATTCATGTCAGACTACCCCTGAGCTGTGCGCTCAACCCCTAAGGGTGAGTCTCTGGGTTTGCTTTTCTCTCCAGATTTTGGGGTTGCTTTTTCCCTGTGACCTCAGTTCTCCATCGAGGCCAAGAAAAGCTGCTGGTTTTCCAACTCTTTTCATTTTTTTTCTCTTTGGGAATAAGAATGAGGTCATTAAGCCTTTATATATCAGATCTAATCTTATTTTAAAGATTTTATTTATTAAGTATACAGTATCCTACCTGCATGTGCCCTGCAGACCAGAAGAGGGCACCAGATCTCATTCAAGGTGGTTGTGAACCACCATGTGGTTGCCGGGAATTGAACTCAGGACCTTTGGAACAACAGCCAGTGCTTCTAACCTCTGAGCCATCTCTCCAGCCCCCAGATCTAATTTTTTTTAAGAGTCATTTTTCAGAAGTTTAAAATATACTGGATTCAAGAAACCTGATCACTGCCTTGTGGTGTGGGGTGGTCCAGTGCCACTATGATGAGCAGGAATGCAAGTCTGGAGAGAGAGCAGAGAGAGAAGCAGAGCAGCTCGTTTGCTAGGAAGAAAGGTGGAATTGGAGATGCAACAGTGAGGAACAGCCTGATGTGACCTGAGGCCATGGTGATGTCCCAACCCATGCTGCCACCAAAGGTCATGTGATGTCTGAGGGCTGTGCCAAGCTGGCCCGACCCCTCACCGGGCCTAGCCCTGGTTTTGTGGGATGACCAACTTCGCTGCCACCCAGCCCCAGATTCAGGGCTTTGAGTTGGCCCACCCCAACAGCTACCCATCTATGAGCTATTGGAACACTTGAAGAGGCCAGTCTTGTGGATCCACAGCTGCAGGACCTCCATGACAAGGACAACAGCAGGATATCTGAGATGAGTCTCAGTGAGGGTTCAGTGTTGATGGTTTAGCAGAAGCCGGAGGCCTTGAACCAGACCAATGACTCATTGCAATGAACATTTGCAAGTAAAGCTGTTTGGGCATATGCTCGTGAGCCTTAACTGAACCAGACCCCCTGTCCAGAGGTGACTCTCCATGGATGGCCTCTGCCAGTTTGGAACATATCTGGTAAAAGGGTTTTCTGTCTTATCTAATGTCGATAGTCAGCTCACACCTGCACTTTGTTCAGCCTTGATCTGTGGAAGCAGTTGGTGGTGAGACAGTGGCCAAAGGTTAACTGATTTTATCATGGCATTGCACTCCCAACAGTCAGGGAACCCAGGAACGGAGTTACGAGGAAGCAAGAGCTGTCATTTTCCAGGCCCATTCTTAGATGGACCATTCTTCTGTTGTTGCCAAATGAGGGCTTGAGATGTAATGCCAACAGGGCTGAGTGCCAAGAGATAAGGTGGCTGCATTCCATAGAGTCAGATCACCAGGAAGTGGGCCCACCTCCCTCCCCTTCTGGAAAACAGGTCATCACAAGACCCTGTGCCCTTTTGATGGCCACAGGAGCCTGCAGGAAGGTGTCCACACCTTACTCGAGCTCTTGAGTGAAGCCTGTGGCATGGACTACAATACTAACTGTGCTGTTGTTGCCGTTTTCAATGCAGAACACCTTTAATCATGCTGGACATACCTGCTCACCTGCCAGGGCAGTGGCTGCTTTGTAATATCTTGATCAAAACGTGCCTGAATAATGAAGGTATCCCCACCTTTGTCATGTCTGTAATTTTCTGACCACTGTAACCCATGGTACACCTACCTGACCCTGTTATTGGTGATCTCTGGCAATACTACACAGAAAGTAATTATAAAGGGAGTGAGAAGATTTTTGGTTCCCAGGCCCTAGCTATGTGCTGTGAGTTTCATTTTCCTTTGAAATGTACCTGGCCCCCTGTCTTACTTTATCCATACACTGCTCTTTATCTCACTCCATTCCCTTTTGTGCCTGGACTCACTTTACTCACAAATACATGTTACCCATAGGATGGAATCCAAAATGTATGAGGTCTCAAGATGGGCAGTAAAAAGAGAGGCATCCGTGGTACCCTTTCCAATGAGCTGTGCTTTGTCCATTGTTGTGAAATATTATTTTAACCGGGCCAAGGCGTGCTACATTTGTTTATGCTGTGGAATATTAATTGTGTAAAGATGGGTTACCTTTGTTTATGCTGTGGAATATGACTTTAACTGGGTAAAGGTGTGTTACATTTGTTTATGCCGCAGGATATTACTTTAACGGTGTAAAGGTGTGTTACTTTTGTTTATGCTGCATTTGTTAATGATGTAAGGATGTGTGTTTAATTATGTAAAGATGTGTTGCATCTGTTTCTCCTTGCCTGCCTAAGGCACCTGGTTGGTCTAATAAAAAGCTAAATGGCCAATAGCTAGGCAGGAGAAAGGATAGGCAGGGCTGGTGGGCCAAAGGAATAAACAGGAGGAGAAATCTAGGTTAAAGAGGAAGGGGAGGGAAGATGAATGAAAGATGAGAACAAGGAGAAAGAGGGGATCACGCCCGGGGCAAGGAGCCAGGCAGCCAACAGACACAAGAAGCAGTGAAAGTAAGATACACAGAAAGGAAAGTGTAAAAAAAGAAAAACAGTACTTGAGACAGAAGGTAGAGAGAAATGGGTTAATTGCAGTTAAAAGAACCAGCCAGAAATGAGTCTAAGCCAGGCCAAGCATTCACAACTAATAATACGTATCTGTGTCATGACTTGGGAACTGATTGCTGGCCCAAAAGAAAAATGCCTGGTACAGCTCATTTTCACTGTCAGGAGACCACAGTGCCCCATTGCCTGAGAGGACCTACCTGATCACTCTTCACGTTCCAGCCATGTGTTCTGGACTTCTTTCATTCTGAGGTCACTGTTACTGTCAATGTCCAGTCAGTGTCCCCAGAAGGGGGCACTTGCCATGCAAACTTCAACAGCTCACATCTGAAAAGCAACCAGCTTGTTCTTCCCATGTTTCCCGATAAAGGAGATTACCTTATAAAGGGATTCTAACCCACCAAGCAGATTAAACAGCATTTAGGAGCCGGGCATTGGTGGCTCACACCTTTGATCCCAGCACTCGAGAGACAGAGGCAGGCTGATCTCTGTGAGCTCGAAGCCAGCCTGGTCTACAGAGCAAGTTCCAAAGCCACAGAGAAACCCTGTCTCGAAAAACTAACTAAATAAAAATAAGCATTTAGGAAGTGCGAGGAGAGTACAGGTCCACATGGGTGGGATGGGAGTTTCTAGCCCATTGTGAAGGGCAGGCTCTTACTGCATAGGTATTAAGCCCACACTGAGCCCTGAGACCTCCTTTGTTTTTCCTTCCTGGGTCCCCAGATAAGTGTGACAGCCAAAGCTGCTCTGTATATGACTCACTTGATGCCTGGCTTTAGAAAGGAATGGTGACAAGGAAGGGAGCAGTTGGTAGGTCACGTGATGTTGACTCTCGGCTCACAGGTCTCATTTCACCCACCTCTGGGCAGCAAGGAAACCAGTGCAGGGCTGGGGTCCGTCTCATGACTGTCGGGTTCAGGCAGCTTTCAGGGGCATCACCTCTTAGGCATGAGGGGGAAGGGGGTTCAGGGGGCCATGAACTAACTGCAGCTACCTGTAGCCTGAGGACTGTCCCCCTCAGAGACATCCATTCACAGCAAACTGGGAGCTTGGTTTTACTACAGAAAAGAGTTTCGGGAGGACCCCGTGTGAAGCAGACCTGGGCTCACAAAGCAGAATAAAAATGGGACAGTTTGTCCAGTAGGGCATGGGGGAAGGGCTCCTCCGAGAGGAAACCACAGCACCTATAGCATTTGTGTCTTATAAAGGCACAGTGCTCAGACCGTACGAAGTTTACAATCCGGTTCAAAGACTAAGCAAAGTTTAAGTATTAAATAAAAGTGTATGAGCTGGCTTACCGTTTCTCTCATGGGGTTTTCTCTGGTAAATGAGGCACATTTTTCAGGGTTGGGGGTAGAGGGGTTGTTGACTCTGATAAACTCAAAGGTTACATCTGTTCTCTGGCCCCAGGCAAACATGATCCGCTGGTTCAACACAATTCTGAGGTCTCTGTACCGGTCTCGATTTTCATCAGCTGTGTGGAAGTTCTGACTCGACTGGAAACGTAACCCACATTCCACATTCTGGGTAAATTGCCTCTTCCCTTTCCATGCCTCTTAACTTTATGTCGTTCTACCCTGTTTAATTTTTTTTTCTCCCATCAGCAATGCAGAAGTTTGAAAAAATCCATCCCTCAAGCATTGCCGACTTCCTGGCTTGTTCATCGATTATAGTTGACCCTCCGGGGTTTCAAGTGAAACAGCACATTGAGGTGTCTTGTGATCCAAAGTTGTTAGAAGTCCCCCGCCCCAATTGCCCCAGTTTACAAAGAATTGGGCATTTCCCCAAATTCTAAACCATTTGCTTTTGTTTGCCTAGTTTAATCCACAGCATGAGGCCTGTCAGATACAATGAAACACAATTCTGACCACAGTAACACCATGCTAAGATGAGCAGAATCCTGGAGAAACAGGCCAACAAAAGCTACAGCCAGAGCCAACAGGTCCAAATGGATGAGTGAAGCAGAAATGGTGGCCTCCTGACAAGATGTGGACTGCAAACCACCTTTTGACACAAGCCTATTGCCACAGTGTTCTCCCTGCACTGGCTATTTCTTGATTCCAAGTCTAGATAACAGTAGGAGTGGCCAGAGCTTGCCAGATGTGTCAAGGCAGGCTGGCAGGAGGTGATTGAGGAAACAGGGTGCAAGCCTGGCCTTCAGCAGTGTGAGTTGTTGTCTAAGCCGGGTCTGATGGGACATGAGGGAAGGGTCACTCAGGGATTCATCCTCCAACACAGCAAAGTGAGATCCCATTGGGACCAAACCCCTCATCCATAACAGCATTAAGAAATGACGACGTGAACAGCCTGGAAAGCAGGGTGCTTCAGGGAAGGGCCAACAACTGGACTAGAAAAGGGAGTTTCTACAGCTTTTAGCCACCAGTCCGGGAAGTGAGGAGGAAACCCACATTTTGGGAAATAAACTAGCAGTCCTTCTGACTTCAAGAGCCAAGGATGGAGCAGAGGGCAGCTCGGGGCCCTTGTAAAGTAAAGGGGGAGTCCTAGAGAGGGGAACAAGAGGCTCAATGTAATTTCTGCCCGTCTCCCTGGGGTCCTGGGCTAAGGACAAAGATGCTGTTTCAGCATCCATAGTTTTTGAGAAACATTTGAGCATTCGCATGGCCCGGTGGCCTGGGGAAGGTGCCTGTTAAAATGCAGCTTCCCAGGCCTTACCATCTTATGAGCGGCACCTTGGCTCTGTATCTGTGCAGACAGCTGTGAGGACTCTTAGGTTCCTGGGCTTGTACTTTGCTGCTCTGAGAGTAGGCATAGTCTCGAGTCACGCTCAGACTTCTGCTGAGGCAGGCCTATGCATGAGAATGAGACTCTGACATGAGTAGCCACTGAAACACAGGGAGCAGCTGGTTGTCCCCAAGTTAGCGCATCAGAATGCAGCCCTTTCATGTTGTACTGGCTTCTCCACTCTTAATTATTTTCCCTATGCCCTAGTCTCAATCCCCCCAGCCCCCCACTTCCCACCCCCACACCAAAACAACAACGACCCAGCGCTGTCACTTGAGCCAGGTATTTGAGAAAGATCTGCTGGGATTTTACAGTCAGCAGAAACGTGTTTAGCTGGTTAGTACCAGGGAGGGAAACACCTTTAGTCATTGGTGTCTGGGGCCTATAGATTCCACACCCAATCGTTTTTTGTTGCTGTAATGTCAAACTGTGAAAACTGGCAAACAAGCTCACGTGAGCACTGTAAACACTGCAGTGTTGTGTTAGGGCACAATCACCACCCTGCCATGACTAATGACTTCCTAACTCTACCATGGAAGAAACAGGTTTCTCAACTGGCTTTTCACACCCATCTCCACAAGAGTTCAGGATCACACAAGGTGACAAAGAATATCCTGCCTTCTCATTTGTCAGCCAAGGGACTCTTCCTTCAAAAACGAATGCAATCTATTGAAACAAAAAAGGCAGGCCTCTTTTATTCTAGTCTCCAATTAACAGGCACTTCATGGAAACACTTTTTGTTGTTGTTTTAAGCCCTAAGTGAATGCTCAAGTCTTTACCGATTAGACATGTGCTGCAATAAGACTTAACTAAATCACTTAGAAAACTTTGGTAAGGATGTTCTTAATTAGCTTAGCTCTCAGATTTAAAATTTAAAGTGACCATGATAAAGCCAGACCATTGTCTGTAACTGGGCAAATAAATTAAACCAGTTCTGAATTAATGTAACATTTTTGAAAAGTTTAAGAAGAATTTTTAGGGAGAAAAAGCATGAGCGATATGTTAGCAAACACGAACTGAATGAAGAAATGTGTTTTTTATTTCCCGAGACATGTTCTCATGTAGCCCCGGGCTGATCTCAAACTTAGTGCATAGCTAAGAATGACCTTGAATTCCTGGTTCTTCTTCCACCATCTCCTGAGTGCTGGGATCACTGGCATGTGCCGTCAATGCTGGAGATCAAGCCCATGTTAGGCAAGCACTCTACTTACAGTGAGCTACATCCCCTGCTCAAGAAATAAATCGTAATGTAGAGAAATGTGTATTCTAGTGCCAGGGACCCTTTCAGCAAGTTTCAGTCAAGAAAGTGGGGCAGGTGTGTTAGCACGTGCCTGCAGTTCCAACATTTGGGAGGTAGAGGCAGAGGAATCATGAATTTTGAGGCTAGCCCGGGGTGGCCCAGCAAGATCCTGTTTCAAAACAACAGAAAGCTTTTTGTGCCTCCAAGTTATGACTCCATAGCTTCAAGTTTTAGTAACTGGCATACAGCCTTCCACACACTGAATCTGACCCTTGGCCCCAATATGGATCTACATGGCCATACAAAGTCAACATGGCCACTAAAATTCCATAGTTACTTTCTGGCTTTTTGTTGTTTTTTGTTTTGTTTTGTTTTGATTGTTTGACACAGGGTTTCTCTGTATTGCTTTGGAGGTTGTCCTGGAACTTGCTTTGTAGACCAGGCTGGCCTTGAACTCACAGAGATCCGCCTGCCTCTGCCTCCCCAGTGCTGTCAAAGGAGTGAGACACCAACGCTGGGCCCATAGTTACTTTCTTAGCTATTTTATAGTAAGTAAGATTTCCTCTCTGTATTTTATGTGGCTTTTATTAAAACATGATGAGTGTACAAGGCTCCAAAGTTTATATATATATAAACAGAATCGTCCTCCTTCAAAGCTAACCACTGTTAACAAACTCAAATACACATTTTTCTTCCAAAAACTATCTATACATATCTATGAGCATATGTGTTAAACATAACTTTAAGGAACTTCAGACACACACTATTCTGTATGCATGCACATATTTTGGTGTGCCTGCATACATATACATGTAATAGTCTGCATTTTTCTGGTTTTCAAAATTTGATGTTTTAGAAATGTTCTATATAGCCACTTACAGATCTTCCCATTCATAGGATTTGTATAACAGTCCAGTGCACGGCTGTTATTGATATAGATGTCTGCCTGGCCAGCTGGCGGCTGTTACTGATCTAGATATGTACTTGGTCCTCAGCTGGCAGCTTCTGGCCATAGCTGGTGGATGGAGGGCCAATGCTAAAGGGTGAGAGCCAGCTCTGATCCCTGCCTGAGCATTCTGCTTCCTCGCTGATCAGCGACATGAGATATGAACGAGTAGCCTGCTGCCCCTACCACCCTGGATATCGCTACACCCTGTGTACTAGGAAGCTAAGATGAAATAATTCCTTCTTGTCCCAGCTGCTCCTGTCCCATATTTTGTCCCAGCAGCAGGGAAAATTACTATAGTGATCTCGTTAAAGCTGGGGCACCGTGTTTGGTTTCAGACTTTTAATTCTACACTTCTCAGAGGCTTTTTCTCTTCTAACTGGGTTATTGATCCATGCAGACTTCATCCCTGTACACAAGAGAAACAGATTCTGCTTTAATTTTCACGTGGCTATCCACACTTGTACTGTCTGAAGTGTGTCCCCACCGATGAGATGTTTCCTTTGTCAACAGCTTGGACTTGCTGTCTGTAGCTGTTACCCCATCGGTCACCCTTTCGTGCCCACTTCTCTCCTCTGGGGCTCTTATTCCCTATACTTGGTACAAGTGTACTGCCTGCAACCTGGCATGGCTGTTTGATCAAAGACACACAGGAATGAAGACATTTCCCAAGAGTTCTGACAAGAGAACGAGAACCACTTCAAGGACCTGCATGGGTGTGAGTGAAGCTGTGTACAGTGGCCACAAAACCAGCACAGTGCAGAGCAGCCAGCCGTCTGAACCACAGTGTTGATAGAACACCACTGGACCATGGTCCTATCGTAACTGTTCTAACAGATGGGCCCACGTCAAAGAGTCAAGAAAACACACAGCTGCCCCACTGGTGCTTGCACTGTCAAGTTTATTCTGTAAGATAAGGCAAAGGTACAAATAACTTAGCAAAGATCAAATATAGTTAAGAGGCCTTTTATAAGAAAAACATTTAGCAGCCATTGTATTCTCAAGAACTCTCAGATTATAATAAACTCCTCTGCTTCGATCTTTACAAAATCACATGGACCAAGGAAGAGTTGTTTTAAGAAGCATCACATTTCCAACAGAGCCAAGCAGTTGGTAGGAAGGACAGCTTCACTTGACGTTTGGGTAGAAACTCTCTCTTCCAGCCAGCAGAGGCTGACTGACACTGGGCATGTCAAACAAAAGTGCTGCCCAGATCTTACACCAATGTCAAGTCTGAATTTGGCCTTGCCAAGGCAAGGCTATTATTCTCAGGTAGAGAAGAAAGCAAGCCCCTCTCTGGTCTCATGTTGGTTTCTCGTCTAACCTAGTTCATCGGACAAGTCTGATAAAGGGTCACTGGGAAGCTGCTTCTCCAGCCTCAGTATAATTTACACATTCTCCTGTCAGTAAGGACGTTGAAAACACAACAGTTCATGTTTCTGACAGTTAATTAACTGTGATATAATCTTACATTTTCAAAAAAATCCTAATTAGCCACTAAAAATGCAATAGCCCAAATCACCAAGCCCATGGTTCGTGCTGTCCAGTTTTTGACCTGTGTGGCCTGCTTTTGTCCTGGACAGACAATGCTGGTGACACCCTCTTTGTTTTCTGTATAGGGGACTTTCACAGCATCCGGCTACCATACAGAGCTTTTTCATAGTTTCCAAGTTTCCCTCATTTTAAAACTGTGAGAAAGTTATAAATTCAATGGTGGTTTCTGCCAGACAATTCAAACAACATTATAGATTTTTTTAATAATCTTGATTCAAGCATATAAATGATTAGATTAACATAATAATCGATAAAAAATAAACACACATTCTAGCTCATTTCTGGTGCCGTGAGACATGACAGCACCACTTAATTTTAAATGTTAGTGGTAAAAATGTAATCCAGTTTAAGCACCGTATACGTTAGTTGTTCATGGAAACACAGTATGACTTGGTTTACTAGAAGGCAACAACAGTCTTTATAGCCCTGTAAGGGAAGAAACCTGTTCATTCACTATATCCTGGTTCCTGGAAAAGAACAGCATTCACAGGAAGTAAAGGGGACAGACTTTGGGTTCAGGCTTCTCAGTACCTGAATCACTGAGTAGGTCTGTAACATTTCATAGACCCTAGAACTAGATCACACACAGAGGGTTCCAAGGAGTGTGCAGTGTCATCATGGAGCACACTAAAAATGCTGAGCACAGCTTTGCAGCCTTAAATATTAAACAGGAAAACCAGAGGAGTTAGTGCTAGTGATCAACTCCCATCTTTTTAATCAAAACTTACCCTTTTATTCCATTTCAAAATGAAATATTCTAAACTCCATTTCAAAAATGAAGTATTCTAAATTGAATTTTTTTTTTTTACTTAAAAATACTTGGATTAACTATGTTAGTTGTTAGAGATAGTAAATACATGCAAACAAAACAAAGTGCACCTTTGTAGCATTTAAGATGACAGACCCAGAAGTCACTTAGTTAAATTTGGCATATAGACCGAAATATGAAAAGAAGCTAACTAGCAAAGTTAGGTAAAAATCAGAAAAGTCTCAGCTGAAAAACCACAATTTTTGAGTACACCAGAAGGACAAATAACCTTTATTTAAGGCTACTATTAAATCGGAAGACTTTTGTGTATTTCAATCTTGTGTAGGAGAAAGGAAAGCCATTATTCTAGAAGGCACTAATTGGTTTAAATGTGGAAGTGACTTCATAAGGAAATGGTGCCGAGTCCAGTCCAGGAGACTGCCTGGTTCTTGAGTTGTACTTCTTACTCTTCCCGTGGTTGTAGGAAATTGCTCGAAAATGGCATCAGTCACAGGTGCCCCACGCAGCTCGGTCTACCATGTGGCAGATCTCCTTGACTTTCTGGTTGAACTCTTCTGGCTGATCTGCGTACACGTAATGCCCTGCCCCTAGGATGGCCTGGGAAGGAAGAGCAGGCACAGCCAGTGAGCGAAACACAGCAGAGGGTAAGCAACAGTGCTCAGACACAAGAGCCTTAAAAAGAGGAGTGGAACTCACCCGCAAACTACCAAGGATCTGCATCAGAAGGCTTTGGGATAAACAGGAAAACCTCCTGAATCTTAGTAACTCCACTCCAGGGCCAACACGGGAGCCAGTAAGCAAGCCAACTGTGTGCACTGCTCTGGGAGTTGGTGGGAGCCTGTATGATACTGGACCAGTCTTTCAGTGTCCCCACAGACTGGGAAGGCTCTTGGGAAGGTGATTCACTACTGGGACGTAAACATATGTGGCTCAAACCCACCCGCATCCCTGTGACATCAGGTCTCTGAATGGGGCTGTGAGTGGAGCCCAAACCTGAGAACCTCACTGTGAGTGAAAGACAAGGCCAGCCCCATACTTACTATAGTCTTCACATAGGACTTCGGTCGCAGTGACTGGATGCTGGTACCAGAGTTGCCATCTATACAGGATCGGGCGCCAAAGATCACAGAAACTGGAATGTCAGGATGCAAGTCTCCTATCCGCTGAAGCATTGGCCGCTTTGCCCACCCATAAGGAATCGTCATGTTTTTGAAGGCTGTCTCACCGCTGCAGAGAGGAGAGGCATGATCTTGGGGTGTGAATCTGCACTGCAGTCTCACCAGTCAGAACATACTCACGTTTGACTTCCCAGCATTTAAGAAAAGTGTTTACTGAAACTTTCAAACAATTTACTAGAAAATGTAAGGGGGAAATCCATACATTACTGCTACTAGATAAACAAAGCTGTAGTATAATGTAGCTAACTCAAAGTTTTCTTCTAATTCTAACTAAGAAACGTTAGCTGGGAGTAACGGGCGCTCGGCAGAAGCCCCTAGAGACTGCTGAGCAAGTGATGACAGCAGATCTTCACAAACTGTGATCTCTTGTGGTTAGGAGCCTCCAGCTCCTCTGACAGAGGATCTAGCCTCCTTTAACACTGCTGCTGCAGCCCCACCCACCAATGGTTTCCCTGGGCCTAACTTGCTAACAGGGAGCGCAGGAGGAGGCTGGTGAGCACCTTGGCCTTGCCCCAGGTCTGTCTGATGAGTCATGTGGCAGGACCTTACAGTATTCACCCCTGGCCTACACCTATTAGGACTGTCTCAAGCATCTGTCACTGATGCAGCCTAGAACTGCCGAGTCAGCCTTAAACTGGGCTTAGGAGTCATTGTGCTTGCTTTGTATCCCAGGCTGGCTTCAAGCTCCCTATGAAGCCACAATGTCCCTGACCTAATAAACATGAGAAAAAATTTAGAATCACAAACCTTACCTTGGGGTCTGTACGTTACAGTGGTAGATGTACTCCGTTACAGTGTCATCTTCAAACATAGAGGAGTACTTCCGTTTGAAATCAGGCCTTAAACGCTGCACTAGACTTAACCCTATTTGACAGAAAATAAAAACGCGTATCTTCTAAGTTAACTAATAGCATAAAAAATAGTGTGCTTGTATTGTAAGTGCTATGTACTTACATCTATACATGTTTTTAAATATGTATTTTAGATTGGAAAAAAGCATATATCCTGAAAGATGCTCTCAAGTTCTCCAAGGACAAATGAGAGAAGAGACTTGAAGGGTGTTCTACGATGACCTACAGGTGTGCTTTAGAAGCTCCAAATATGTTAATTTCCTAGGACTTGTTTTTGTAGAATAAATTTGAGGTCATTGAATAGAGCAGCCTATACATAAAATCACATTATTGGCTTATCATCTTTTTTCCTCCATAATAACAATATGTTATAAGCAAACCAGAAGATATGTATTTTTCTCCCTTTATGATAAAATAAACTCAAAACTTCTGTTTGGACAATGGGATATTCCTTCCTGAGTCATACTGATGGCACAGGGCCTCAAGGAAAACAAAAAGAAGAGCAGAGCCTCTTGGGGCACACCTGTGGAGTTGGCCTCTAGCACTGGCTGTTTTCTACTGGATCAATCACTGCTCACTATTCTGGCAAGATGCTCCTTCTTGGCTTGGCTCTTCTTTGCTGCTTCTGAAGGACATGATTTCCTGGGTCACCTCGGCCGTGTCCGAGCACGAGCGGCAGCAGAAGCCAGAGCTGGCACTACATCCTCTCCTCTTACCTTCCCTCACTGTCACTACCTGTGATGGTTTGAACCTGAAACGTTGTTGACAGTAGGCTTGGGTTCCAAGTGTGTGTAGCCGATGGCACTGTTTCGGGAGGCGACAGAGAATTGAGGCAGGCCCTAGCTGGTGGGGGCAGGCCGCTAGAAAGGGTGCTTCCTGATTTGAAGGACGTCAACGGCCTCCACCACCCTGACGTGCATTCCTTCCCAGTTACGAGGGTGACAATCCCAAAGCCCCTGAAACTGAATTAATACCGAGCCTCTGCCCTCTGTTTTAGTCAAGTGTTTGGTCAGTGATGGGGAAATTCACGAGGACAGCCTTCTAGTTTCTTTTCTCACTCTCCTTTTCCCCTAGTTGTCATTTGTGCGTCTGTAACACGATCTGCTCATGAGTGTCCACGGAGCTTATCAGAGGGCAGATGGTATCCAGGAAGGAGGGGTTTTCGAGAGACTGAAGACTGACGGGAGGAGAAACCATACCTGAATGAGCCCTGGAGAAGTGCAACATGCTTACCAGTTTAACCCTATGGCCTCTTATCACTCCTGTGGTGATATCTTTCTTGCACAAATAAAGCCTGTCGGGAGTCAGATAATGGAGCTTGCCATTAGCGAACCATAGAGGTCTGTATAGACAGACAGGAAGTGATGTAGCTAGGCAGAAACAGGATATAAGCAGGGACAAACAGGAAATTGCTATCTTCCCTGCAGAGAGGCTTAGCAGTTCCCATGTAGTGGCGGAAGGAGTAGGAGGTCTGGACCCTTCTCCAGTAGGATAAGACCACATGGGAATATTTACATTAATAGAAATGGGTTAATAATTAAGACAGAGCTAGATAATAAGAAGCCCTAGTCATCGGCCGACAGTTTCATAATTAATATGGTGTGTACATGTGTTTATTTGGGGCTCCAGGGCGGTGGGACCCCTGCCAGGCCAGAAAACATACATCAACAGTCATTCCCAACTGAGTCGATAAGGAGAGGGGTTTCTGTAGCTGTGAGAGCTAAGAGCTGAGAGTCTCAACACCAATATTCACAGTAAATAAATAATCAGGAGGCCCCAGAGTGTGTATGCAAAGCATGGTTTTACCTTCCACCACACTGACATGGAGGAAGAGAGAAGAATTCTGAGTGTGGCGACACTGGTCAGCTCCATGGGCAATTAAGTTTTGTGCTCTACTGCTTAATTCTCACTGGTAGCCACATACTCTCAAATGATCACTCTCGCCCCATCCGACACTGCTTAGGTTTGCTTGGGTTTAGGCTGCTGAGACTGACCTCCCTCATCCCCAGTGTTCCCTCTGCCCCTGCTTTGCTCATTACTCATAATGTTCTACAATACAAAAGCTCCCTCCCAAGGAAAGTGGTTGGCTTCATCTTACTATTAGGGGAGAATCAGAAAAAGTAGGAGCTCTGATTTATTCATGGCTTTAACTAACAATGGTCAACATCAGTATGCACAGATGGTCCCCTATGTATGACTTAGGACCATAAAGGAGCAATGGGTGCTCAGTTAAAATCATATTTTGAATTTTGATGGTTTCCTGGGCTGACGTGCGGAACCAGACTCTTGTGATGACAGGAAGTGACAGTGACCCTCTTGACCAGACATCTGCCAGGGCTCTATAGCATACTATGCTACCACTGCCCCCATGGTGTCAGGTCAGTACTCTGAGCTGTTGATGGCTTTAATGGGATACAGCACTGTCCTATCCCAAGTGGAGGAAGCAGGTGCTCTTCTTCTGTTCAGTTATCAACTCTGTTCTTTCCCAGGACATGAATACTCACCAAAAGGCCCTGCAATCCTGAGGCCAGCCAAAGGGTTAAAGGGAGTCAAAGCTGCTCCCAGGGCTCTGATCCAAACTGGAATTGGTCTTTCTTGATCAGCCAGATCGGGTCGCTCAGGGAAACCCCATGGCTCTACTAAAATGAGGTGACTAACCCTGTTGAGGGCAAAAAACAAACAAAACAGACTTAAGTTCATTTGGTAAATTCACCCTTTAACTGTAAAGTGCTAACTGAACAAGCTCAAGGTGGACTGAACCCCTTAAATGGAAGACTAGTGTTTTTTGTTTGTTTGTTTGTTTTCTTTTGGGTTTTTTGAGACAGGGTTTCTCTGTGGCTTTGGAGGCTGCCCTAACTAGCTCTTTTAAACCAGGCTGGTCACGAACTCACAGAGATCCGCCTGCCTTTGCCTCCCAAGTGCTGGGACTAATGGCATGTGCCACCACTGCCCGGCGGAAGACTAGTTGTTAACCAGGCTATATCTTGCTTTTGCTGTCAACTTTTACGACTGGAAAGAGTTGAGGGGTTTATGCTAAAGAGAAGGCTTTGCTTTTATGTATACTTGGGTGGCAAAAGGCACACCAAAGGAGAAGATATGACTGTGATCCTAAAAAGCAAAGAGAGAGGAGAGGGCAAAGTGAGGGAGAGGAAGGGCCCTCTGCAGGACACCTGTCACTGACCACTGTGAAGAGCACAGTGGATCTGTGCATCTCCAGGCCAACACTACACTCATGGGATGGTTAATCTCTTGTAGGCAAGTTAGGATTTCCCCCACAAACATGACAATAATGTAACACGGGCTAACAAAATACATTTTATTTTGGGACGTGGTGAAATGAACAAGTCTATCTACTCCACTCATGACATCATGATATACTAGCCATAATTCTCTTCCTAATTCATTCCCAAACAACTTCTTTACTAGCCAACGTTTTCATTTCAATTTCATACAAAGTAGATTCATTCCCCCATTAACAGATGTAATTCCTGACTTAGGAAACCCATCCTGATAAAGAAAAAACAGAACTGTGCATTGCTGCCATGTGACAGGTGTAATTTCTTCTAGTCATCATAAAGATTGTAACTGAAGCACACCCACCACAAGAGCATTTCCAGCTGTAACCATGGCAGTCACCCAATGCCAGGTAACCCCAGAATGAGACGACATGTCTCTGACAGCCTTCCCAGGCATACCTGAAGCAGTGGCAAAGCAACTGAAACTGTTCACAGGGTTTTATTCCTAACATAAAAATCTGCTTTATTATTTTTGTCAGCACATAAAGAGATGAATAGCAATTCTTACTTGGCATTTTTTCCAAACAGAAAGCTTTAGGACTGAGCACAGGAGAAAATCTTCTAACCTCTCATCACAGCGGGAAGGAAGCTGAGGCACACAGTGGGCATGCTCCAGCGTGCAGCAGCGGTTGTCAATGCAGAATAGGGCTGAGCCTCATTTCCCACTCTAGTGCACTCACAGAGGACAACTGCTCACCAGGCAGGCTTCCATTCCTCAAGTATCCACAGCAACAGAACATAAGTTTTAGTTTACCTCAGCCATTTCAAACTGGCTTCTAAGCTGTATAGCCCTGAGACCCTTTGTGGGACAGAACTATGGATTTGGAGAGGGTTGTGTGGCACATGACAGTTGTGCATACTTAGTGTGTTTTCAAACTAAAAGTTTTAAAAATGTTTTTAATAGTGTACGAGAAAAATATTGGAAATTTTCTTTCTGAAAATAAAATGGCACAGTCCTTTAAATTTAGATAGTGGGAGTGACATGCCAGCACGAGAATTAATGGAGTGGCCACCTTCCTGAAAACAGCAAACATAATGGAAGGAAACAGCTAGCAATATTCACTACTGACCTAGCTCCCAAACAAACGAGCTCTTTATTTAAACACCCATTGTGTATGATTGAAGAAAAGTCTCACTTTGCTCTAGGTAAGGGACCGTTGTTTCTGCTTGTCTTGCTTAATATACTTTTCAAAATATCATCCCCTGGAAAGTGTTGGCTGAATACATTTTGCAGGCCGGGCGTTGGTGGCGCACGCCTTTAATCCCAGCACTCGGGAGGCAGAGTCAGGCGGATCTCTGTGAGTTTGAGGCCAGCCTGGTCTACAGAACGAGTACTAGGACAGCCTCCAAAGCCACACAGAGAAACCCTGTCTCGAAAAAAAAAAAAAAAAAAAAAAAAAAAAAAAAAAAATTTGTAAAATATATAAACCAGGGTGAAGAACTTGGATTTTTTTGTTTTTGAAAAGTATTAAATTGACCGAGGATTGTTCAAGCCTGTCTTCAGCATGGCAAAAGTGGCAGGTGCTTGGTAAGCATTTGCAAGTCTGGTTTTGGTTCTTAGTAACAACATTCAAATGTTCTACAGTGCCATCTTTGTCTAGTTTGGATGTTGTGGTCCCCCAGATGGTACTGGATCATATTGCTGCTTGTTATGATAAAACTTAGAAGTTATTACAGAGGGCCAAAAGCCAATATTATTTTCAAAAAAACATGTATTATTTGGAACTGAAAAATACAACAAGCATGAATATTCATCCCCCTACACACACACACACACACTCTTTACAACACTTACAGAAAACGATGTTTTAAAATAAAGTTTTAAAGCCTCCAACATCAGAAATGTAGTTAGACTGCATCCACTTTAGCTACACGAAAAAGCCCTCACAAAATAATGGCCTTGTTTTTCACTGGAAGCCTTTTCAATACAACAGACCACACAAAAGCATTGCACTTGGTGGCTACCATGGTAAGAATTCTGTGATGGAAGCTATCGCAGCAAAATTTATTCCACTGGAGGGCTTTTAAATTTTTATTTGCTCTCTTTTGAAGACACTGTGTAGCCTGGGCCAGCCTCACGTTTGTAGTGCTCCCCCTGCCTCTCTGCCTCCTGAAAGCTAAGATTACAGACCTCAGCCACTGTCCTAGCCCCACCGACAGGCCTGTCAGCTTAAATATAGGGTAAGGAGTGAGTCATCCTATCAGACGACATCTTCCTCAAGAACTAGAGTGTGATTAAACTACAGGACAAATGAAGAACCAGAAGAGCAGGAATATGACAACAGCCCATCAGTGTCAGGAAAAAAAAAAAAAAAAGGCATTCTTCTTGACGGTAGTCACATAAACAGCTTACACCTTTCAGGGCAAAGCAATGGGTCACAGCTTCACTGGGATGAGACGGTGTTCTGTCTAAATGAGCACATGACTACACACACTTGATTTTTATAGATTCGGTCAGCTGCCAGCGAGAATGATACAGCCAGAACAATCAGTCCCAGAACTGAAATGCACCAGGAAATTTACAGGGCCTCCTTGAAACAAGGAAAGGAGCAAAGAATATGACTACAAAGAATTCCAGTCTACATAAAGGAGCACTCTCAGACTGGAGGGTAGCCTGGGGTATTTCCTGTTGGCACCACACCACTGAGGAGAAAGGACCTGAAACCACCAAAGCACTTCAGTTCCAGGCCAATCGCAATTCTTAAGAGGAGCCAAGAAGATGCTCAGCCCAGGCCTGCATTGTCAGGAAGCAGTCAGGCAAGGGCAGTAGGGACGGGACTCAAGATAGTATTGTCCAAAAGTCTTTGTTAGTGGAGACAAGTTCTAACATGCTGTTATAACCTAGGGTGGGTCTTTTTGCTAGTCCCTTTCTACTTGTTTCTCTTTTGAGACAAGATCCCATTATGTGTTCCAGAGTGGCCTCCAGGTCCCCCCCCCCCCCCGCCTCTGTCCCTTGGGTGCAGGGACTGCAGTTATGTATCATACTACATAGGTTCCATACAACCTTCTAAGCGTGTATCATATCCTTTTTCTTAGTGTGTAGCAAATACCTGCAACACAGACGTTTCTTCACAAAGGAAGGAGCTCTAAAAGCAAAATCTGAACAGTTGAGAGGAAGGGGCAAGCATCTTGGCTACCAACACTGGCTAGCTTCACTCTTGCTAAGGGAAGACAGCTCAAGATTCCTCAAGCAGCAAGTAGCTCTATTTGTGACCCATCATATGAATCTACTAACAAAATTCCAGGGGGCATCTCCACTCATCACACACGAGTTTAAAAAAAGTTGGGATGAACTGAGGTTGCTGCGTGGGAAGGAACGAGGGGCCGTGCCTTCATTGGAGTCCTCTATTAGCTAGCCCGTAACTTCTCTGCCCACTGGCCTTTCCTAAACAGCACCGGTGCCTGCTAGCATGGGCCTTTGAAACATATGCCCATTGACTGTAATAATCCCCTGCCACCCAGTAGTCCTCTTTTAGATCTTAGATCAAGAAATATTTCTTTAGACCATCATTGAAGCAGAGACTAGATCAGGTTCTCACAGCACTGTCCGTGTCCCCCACCATAACACTCATCCCAGGGGCAGAGCCCTGTGTGGGTATTGAAAGCGCCACTCCAGTACACATGCACACATGGCCCAGAGCCTCCTTCCCCCTGTGCACAGCACAACTGGGCATATATATCTACACACCAACAAGGTGTGGTGAACTCTGACGCATTCCTTAGGGAGGGTGTGATGAATAGCATCTGGGGAAATACCGCTGTGACTCCAACCACCAGTTTATAGTGTGCACAGAGCTCAGGTGCTTCTTCCGACATTTTAAAGAAGGGAATTAAAACAAAATGCCCTCCCCAACAAACACAGTCACTGAAGATCAGTCAACAGCCAATCTCCTAGAATACACTATTGGACACTCCATTCATCACCAATGCTTCATGGAAGACCCGAGGAGTCATCACAAGGAGTCAAGGGCACAGCACACAGCTTTTATCAGCCGGCAGGAACACTGCCACAGGAAGGCTGCAAAATGGCTCTGATGGGCAGGGGCACTTGGAAATATGCACCCGTGTCTAATCAATGTTATGAAGTCAAAAGTATGAGTTTAAAAAAAATATGATTAAGTCAGGAATAGTGACACACAACTTCGATCCCAGGAACTGGGAAGCAGAGGCAGGCAGATCTCTGTGAGTTCAAGGCCAGCTTGGTTTAAGCAGCTAATTCCAGGATAGCCAAGACTATTAGAAATCCTAATCTCAAAACCAAACCAAACCCAAATAAAATAAAATAAATCTAGAAAGAGAGAGAGAGGGAGGGAAGGAGGCGGATGGATGGATACAGTTTTGGGGTGTCGTCCAACCCTGTGATAGTAAGAATAGGAATTTAGACACACTCCACTTATGACCACTACTTAGTGGTTTCTGGCTCCCACACCCATAATGCACTGTCTGAAGTGCAGCCGGCACTATGAGGGATCAGCTGTTGCTCTTCTCTCCACAGATGGATTTTCAGCATTTGCCAAGTTCTGCTTCTTCAGAGCGTTTCACTACTGCAAGTGAAAGTTTCTCCAGTTCTCCTAGTCAGTAGCTACCTATAAAGGGTTGAGGGTTTGCAACGTAGAGTTGATGACAGTCCAGCCCATAGCCTCATGTCCTAGCTCCAGAGACGCCATAACACACACAGGGAGTCAAACCCCAAGCAGCTCAGCTGTCTCCACTACGCCTTTCCTCTATCTCTCACAAATATCATTAAGTTTCTGTTGCCGTGAGTAGGATGCAATTAAAAAATGGACTTAAAATGCCCACCAAGAAAAAAAAATGTGACAGGTTTTGTTGATGTTTTAATGAACAGGTCTTCTGGGTGACAGGACTATCTCTGTCAAGCATATAAAGAGTTTTGAATCCACCAGAAAACTTGGGTACAAAGGCTAAAGTTGACACACTGAATCTTTGGAGAAAAGGAACCATGGCAGAGGCAAACACAGTATCCTGTTCCACTGTGCAGACCCCATACCAGCAGCTGTGAAACAGAGTGGCCTTGTGGATGGGGACAGACACTCTGAAAGTGACCATCAGAGTGCTTCACCCACAATTCTCAACGTCCATCACCTCTTTAATTCTAGATTTAAAAAACAGTCCAGTGGAAAAATTCACCAGCAACACAGAAACGCTGACACTCTCCTCTACAAACAAAGCTCAAACGGAGATAAAAACTTTTCCTTTTATTTTCTTTGGACTAAAATGCGACTTCTGATGGAAAACCAGTGTCATAAGAAACAGTGAAAGAAAAACAGTAGAAAGATTCTAAAGCAAAATGGCCACTAATTCAAGGACTGAAAAACAGTGCCTCCTGAGCATGGTGGGTTAAGTCTACAATCCCGAAAGGCTCGAGTTGGAAGCTGGAGGTCAGCATGGGTCCATGGTAAGTTAGCAATCCAAAAGGTCCTGTCTCAAAATGATTATTTAAAGGCTCTGTAATGAAAACATTCAGGGAATGATATAGTCAAAACCCATGAAAGGTACACTATATGAAAAAAACTAAAGTCCAGAGCTCATACAATTTGCTCATTCACAAAGATATAGTCTGCTTCCCTTTATAACTTAACTATAATTTAGCAAAAAGTCTGGAAAAGCCTGCTGGTTCCAAAGTTTTAATTATTATAGTTAAAAAAAGAAAAAAGCAATTACACCATAGTATTTTTATGGGTGGCTTAAAGCTACACCAGGTCAGGCACTGTGGTGCATGTCTTTAATTGTAGCACCAGGGACAAAGAGACAGCTAGATCTCTGTGAATTGGAGGCCATCTTGGTCCACACACCAAGCTCCAGGCCAGTCAGAGCTATACAGTGAGACCTTGTCCCCAAAGAACTTAAGAGATTAGATTTTGTGTCATTATGAATAAAAAATATTGTCCTTTGTCAAGCCTATCAACAAAATCTGATATCATCCTTTAAGCTACAAAGTGGGTTACCAGTTGTGGTTGTCTACCTATTGGGTCTTTTAAGAGAATGTCTCTCGTGTAAGGCTAACAGTCACCACCAAAAACGGGAACCAGGGATCCGCCTGCCTCTGCCTCCCAAGTGATGGGATAAAAGGTGGGCACTAGCCTGTGCCTCCCTGCCAGCTGTATGTAATTCTGCCCCAGCTGCATCAACCTGATCTTATGGTCGAAGGAGTTCCCATAGAATTTAGAGCATTCCATGTACAAAGATATAAAGCTGTCTTCTTTGGTGTTAAATTGAGACTTTCTGGTACGTCTGTGTGATGATTTGATCAGGAATGGCCTCCATTGGCTCATATTTGACTGCTTGGTCATTAGAGAGGCACTACTAGGAGGTGTGGCCTTTTCAGAGTAGGTGTGGGCTTGTTGCACAATCCGTGTTACAAGAGTTGCCATAGGGGGAGGGCCTAGGCCTTGTCCCAAATGACATGACAGATTTTGATGGGAGGGAGAAGGAAATTAGATTGTTTCTAATTTAAATCAAATGTACAAAATCATTTCTATTAAATAAAATGTATAAAATTATTTCCAATTTAAATAAAATTTATGAAGAAAAAAGAACAGGAACTGGAGGCTAACACTTGGACGCAGGCTGTGACCCTCTCCTCTGTCACTGACACTTACCTTGATGGGTATTTCAGTGAGTAAGCAGCGGCCAGGAACCCTCCAAGGTTGTGTCCAAGCAGGATCATTTTGTTCAGCCCGAGGGCACACCTCCACTCCTCAATGGACTCCACAAACTGGTTCTCCACCTCTTCAGCATCGCTGTCAAACCTAGGTCGACTACTTCTTCCAAAGCCCAAGAGGTCAAAGGCATAGACGGGCCTGTCAGTGCTTAGATCTTCAAAATTCAGGGCCCAAAGTCCAAGACCTCCTCCAAAGCCGTGGAGGAGGACGAGTGGTGTCTTACTGGAAATGTCGTGAGAGAACATCAGTGTCCATATTCTGTTTCCATTGGATATGCGGACGGGCTCTTTCTTGTACGTGCAGGGGACACCTGGTGGAGACAGAGAGCACTCCACTCAGTCTCGCTGCTTCCAAGCACTCTCAGGGTAAACTCAGTCATGCTATTTCACCTTTTATTGCATCGACCCCAAAAGAGTCTATACCTGATTAAAGCAAGCAAATCCAACTAACCATGTTTTATAACTACGTGGGAAGACTTACCTTAGGAAAGCCTCGAGTATATGACCTCCCGATTTCTCTCCACTCTATCATATGAGGACATTACATGCCTAGAACTGGAGAAGAGCCTAGTGGCCTTTAACCCTGTTATTTTAAGGTCCCTAGCTTTGCAGACAATAACAAGAATACTACTTTGAATTTGTAGAGCACTTCACAGGTTAGCATTTGAGACTGAAGTCAGACTTGAAAGGACCATGGAAAGTCATCGGGAACTTGGGGAAGGAGTAACTATATCCACTCTAAACACATACCCGGTGAGCGAGATCATTTAAAGCTTAGTAAAAAGCGGTGTGTGTGTGTGTGTGTGTGTGTGTGTGTGTGTGTGTGTGTGTGTGTGTGTGTGTGTGTGTGTGTGTGTGTGTGTGTGAGAGACGGGGCATGGCAAGAACTTCATCATGAGGCAATCCGAGTTCAAGCGATTGCCCAGAAAATAAAAGTACAGTTTTATAGATCAAAACCCTTGTGTTCAAAACTACATAAAACAAAATACTTTAAACCCTCAAGTTGGTCAAAGGTAAAACTAAAGTTGATTGATAATAAACCATCAACTGAATAGCTACACTCCAGGAATGTCCTTAAACACCCGTGCATATACATGTGTGACAGACAAAATATGGACAGTCACATGTTTCTTCCCTTTGTCAAAGAGCTAACTTAGGTTTTGTATTCATGGTGGCAGCAGAGAGAAAGCGGTGTGCATTTAGGGATGTGATGGGTGCCCTGCCTTAACTGGAAAGAAACCCCTCACCTAGAAGAGGAGCTGAGCCAGGCTTTGAAATGAGCCAGAGCCAGATCTCTTCAGTGTTTGAAACGGGCCTGAGAATTCCCATAAAAATTATTTTTAACATTTAGTGAGAGCTCATCCTGATGTTCAGTCACTCACATTCATGTCTGACATCAGAGCAGGCAGTTCTTAGACACACACACACACACACACACACACACACGGAATCTAGAATCTAGCACCACTGGGTGATAGTGGCACACACCTTTAATCCTAGCAGAGGCAGGTGGATCTCTGTGAATTTGAGTTCCAGGACAGCCAGGGTTAGTTACACAAAGAAACCTTGTCTTGGGGGAAAAAAGTTTATTTTGGTAAACCACAATGAAAATTCTGCTAGTTTTTGTGAAGAGCAACATCATTCAAGTATATGGAACAGAAATTCATTGTGTTAAAATCCACATAACAGGGCTAACTACCATTCCTAAGAATGTAACCAGTTATGGTCACTTACTCTGCAATTGCCAAATGAACAAACAAGAAAATCATTGATGGTAAAGAGAGTGAAGAACAGGTGTAGACAGACATCAGTAGAAGCCCTTACTTTACCCACTCCTGTAGATTCTATCATCAGAACAAAATTGTACAATAAATACCAGAGGTCTGGATCAATTTCAGTGCTCATTAAGAAAAAAATTACAGGACTCTGTGACAATACAAACGTGGATGTAACGATGGCACAATCCAAAGGCACCGCCAAGAGCACCCTACCCCTCATTCCAGAGTTAAAGAATGGGAGGCCGAACAGGGTGACTTGCCCAAAGGCTGCCACCACTGCACAGCAGGTCTGGGTCCAGTTGCTAGGTTCAGCCTGGACTGTGTTCCACTAATGAGACCCTGGAACACAAGAATGTGCTCTCAACTATATAGTCTGGCATATCAGGAAGGTCTTCCACAGGTTTTAAGGATATTAAGACTTTTAACAAAGCCTTATTTTCCATTCTTTTAAAAATATTTTTTAATTGTGTGTGTGTGTGTGTGTGTGTGTGCCTGTGTTGTGTGTCTGTGTGTGTACTTGTGTGTGCGCACGCACACGCTCTCTCCGGACAATGCAATATATTAGATCTATTTTAGTAAATAGTTAAGTAACTTTACAAGAGGAAAACCTTACATTTTAACATTTTCTCTTCAGCTTCTTTAAGGTGTGATGTAGACGTAGGGCACCAGGTCGGAAGCCACCCTGTCAGCCATCCTGACCTAGAATACCAAAAGCAAAGTGCACATAGGTGAGGCCATGCTTTTCTTAACTCTCAGCTACAACACCTGAAAAACAAAGCCTCAGAGGAACCCACCGCCTGTGTGTGTGGGGGCAAGTACAGGTGGCACAAGTTAATGGGACAGGCACTGGGCGCCTACCTTACCTTTCAGGATAGTCAGATCCAAGTAACTATAGAGAGGCAAAAAGAAAGGAAAGAAGGAGGGAGAAAGGAAGAGAGGGGCACCATTCCCAAAGTACGGCAGTCTCTGAATGGGCTAGAAGTGCAAAAAAGCTGGTCTACGAGTGAATAGGTTTGCTTCTCCTCAACAGCAGGCTTACAGTGAAAAGAAAACTATTTACAATTCTCATTTAAAAAACTAGAAAAAGGAAAAGCTTCAGATATCAAGAGAAAGTGCAAAGAGCCTATGGCTTGCCCTCAACCTGCCTAGGGCAGCTGGTTAACTGTCGGTGGACAGAGCAACCTTGGCTCCCATACACGGCAAAGAGCAGAATAGCACTGTAGCTGTCTGAACACAGTGGAGCCAAGAGAACAAGGAAAGCGGGTCTGAGGAAACAGGAGCGGGAAGACGGAGAAAGAAAGGCTATACAGCTGACACTAGCTAGGTGGGAGAAACTTCAGCTTCGGGCCTGGCAGCAGACCAAAACCTCACGGCAGTCAGTCATTTGAGGCCCTGAGAGTTTAGCCGCCGTCTAAGCTGGCAAGGACTCTGTGATGGTAGTGAGACACTTCTGATGAAAGATAATGAATCTGAAAAGGGGATCGATTCTAGAAGAAAGCTCAGGGCCTGAACCACAGCACTGGTGAAGGGGACCAAGACATGAAGATCTGGCCAAAGAATGTTTAAAACGGAAACACGCTAAATCTGGTCAATGGTGTGATATAGTCTTGCGGTTTCTCCTCACAGCACCACTATCATGATGGAGAACACACTAAATACAGATAGGGATGCAAATGAAAGACAGAAATGGAGGCCCTGGCTTTGACTCTGTGTCTTAAATAGACTAAAACAATTAGCAAGAGAAACAAAGTGGTGTGAGTGTAGAGAAATTAGGCGAGGATTGGGAAGGGAAGGGGTGATTCAGTCTCTACCTTTTCCTAAACTTCACAGAAGCTCCCTACATTTCCTTTCCCTATAAAATACTTTATAATATAACAGGAACTCAGTAGCCAGTGTTTGAACGATTAGGTCACTTACAATTTAGAGTCATCTTAGTCCAAATTAGGCCCAGTTCACAGATGTGACGCTGACATCAGGGTAGAGGATACGAAGCTAGTAACAAACGTACCCCCAAATCCCTGTTGTCCACAGGAGAGTACCTCCCTCAAACGCCTGAGGAATTGGCTATTGTGCACAGGTGGCCCACACTCCTGGGTCCTGTCCAATCTGCTCCTGCCCAGCTTGGCTTTTGCTTTGTGTCATTTCTCTCAAAACTTCACACTACTGAGTGTTTCTGCGGCCACCCAGCTCTTCCCTTGGTCCTAACCCCTCGCTTTCACAGAAACATCATTCCTGGGGTGCAGAGGCATGGTCCTTGCTACAGATACAGTTCCTGTAGTCAGTGGCTGTTTGTCATCTGCCTACTGCCTGGTGAACACACCAAAAGTCAAATCTACCTCAAAGCTGACCTTAACACCCACTGCTAAACACGCCAGCTGGTGGTCATGTGAGCCCTTGGGAATGGGAACGGGAGGCTGCAGTCAGCAGACTCACATAGGTGTGTGATCAAGAAAGGCAGATGGACTCTCTCTACAGGCAAGAAGCACTCAGCGTACCTCCGGTTCTACAGCAACAAGGTATGTGGGCAGGACAAGGGCCTGAAACTTCAAAACAAAAAATAACTGAAAGTTGACACAAAGAAGAAACTCGGGAAAGAGACATCAGCATGGAACACAAAAGGTGACTGGAGAGAGGGCAGGATAATGACCTAATAGCTACACTCTCTAATACAAGCTTGTCTGTCCCTTTATGTTTACAGTTAACTTCCATCTGGTCTTGGTCTTTAGACAAAATTTCCTGGTAGGTTCAGTAGCTCTGTGTCTGTGTGTCTGTCTATCTGTCTAACAAATAGAATCAAGATAAGAATATTAGCAGATATATCTGGTCAGCTTTTCATAAGCTGTATAGTTAGGCATATAAGGGCCTGCGTTAAAATGCCAGTTTCACACTTGTGCACTGACAAGACAAGACCAGAGGACCCGTGGACACCCCTCACAAGTGCTGCACTGACCAACTGTGGAGGTGTAACCTAAGAAAGTGTTAACTCTAGTCCAATGATGAGTAGGCAGTCTGTCTGCAAACTTCAGTCTTGTTTTTTTTTTTTTTTTTAATTTATTAGCAGTTTGTAAAATTTTCAACAAGGAGGGTAATGCATTTTTGCTTGTTTTAAAACTATTGTTAGGGCTACAGAGATGGCTCAGAGGGTAAGAGCCCTAGCTGCTCTTCCAGAGGTCCTGAGTTCAATTCCCAGCAACCACATGGTGGCTTACAACCATCCGTTATGAGATCTGGTGCCCTCTTCTGGTGTGCAGATATACATGGAAGCAGAATGTTGTATAAATAATAAATAGAATCTTAAAAAAAAAAATGCCAGGTGTTGGTGGCACACGCATTTAATCCCAACACTTGGGAGGCAGAGGCAGGTGGATCTCTGTGAGTTCGAGGCCAGCCTGGTCTACAAGAGCTAGGACGGCTTCCAAAGCCACAGAGAAATCCTGTCTCGAAAAACAAAAAAACAAAAAACAAAACTATTGTTAAACTGAAGGAAGCTCTTTCATCCTCTTTTATGCCCACATCATAAAATTATGAACAGAAGTTACGTATAACTGAATCTCATCAACAAATATCTTTCAGATCATAACACAGTTCTTTGTCAGAGATCAGTACAAAAAATAAATTGAACCATAATCTACTATTGCTCCAAATGACATACACAAGTTGGGACAAAGAAAGCACAAAGGCAATATTTGCTTCAGTCATTAAGAACAAAAAACAAACACACACCAAAAAATTCAGACTGAAAACCTTCGTCCAGGAGTTTAGAATTTTAAAAGTTACGCAGCAGACTATAGTACAGGTGTGGGTCTCCCTGTACTGGCTTGCCACTTCAAACAGCAACTCTTTTCTTTGTGACATGGGTTCTCCGGTAGCCCAAGCTTGTATTGCTAAGCAGCTGAAAATGGTCTTGAATTTTTGATTCACTTGCCTCTACCACCCTGGTGCTAGAATTGGAGGTACAAACCATCTCATCTGGCCCACAAAATAATCTTCAAAGGCTAGAACTATCTATGAATTTTGACTCCTAATGGCTAGTTCAATTTAGTGTTTGTAAGCCTAGTGGGTTACATTAAAAATTAAGGGGCACCAATTCTCATTATATTTTCATAGCTACCTTTTCATCAGCACAAGGCCAATTTTTACAAATGAGCTTTTTCTATAGTATATTTAAAGTGGGGAAAAAAACCCCACATATTTTCATTCCTAATAAAACTATGAAGATAGCATGTTCCCCTAAGCCTAACAGTACCTCTGTCCAGGTTTGCTTTACTCAGATTGCTGGTAAGATTTTTACAGAAGTGGACTTCTACTCTGCACCTGTAAGACAAAGTACCACACACATAGCAGACCCCAAGGGACACCTGCAAAGAGTGAAAAGCCGTGGTCTGTCTGCCTGCCCTTCAGTCTCTTGTTCAGAAGTCCTCATTCTTTTCTTGCTAGCTCTGTTATTCCCTGGCCAATCCACTCGTGTGTCTGCAAAATAACTTAACTGCATCTCCAAAGAGACGGTTCCTTTCTCCTGAGTCTCTGAGGTCACTCAGTTGTCTGGCACTCCCTGGGCTTAGCATGTGGACACTGGATCTAAGGCTGTCCGACTCGGAGCCATTCTTCTGAGGTCACAGATTCAAGGCAAAAATCCTCACAGTCCAGCTGAAGAGCAGTAAATGGAATAGCCATCTCTCCACAGTTTTGTAAAATAGAAATGTATAACCTATTTAAGCAATAATTGATAAGCATTATTATCCACAGCTAAGGCATGATTACAGATGGAAATGTCAACTGCAATACCAAGAAAAGCCATTCACTGCAAAGTTTGTAATTTCCCCAAAGTACACACATACACACCAGGAAGGCTTGCCGGTGTATGCCAAAAGGTTTTTAGCAAAAGCCCTATGACCTGGGCACTGACCATGTCGGTATGGCAGAAGGTACATGCCCTGAAGCATCTAATTTAAAAAAGAAAATAATCAAAAGACTCTTGCTCTAGATTTAAAACCACTGGAGTGGAAACAAACAAACAAAAAAATAGTTAAAGTTTTAGAAGACCACACTAAAAGTGATAACTCTTAGGAAAGCCAAATAGTTGTGATTAACATACTAGAGTATATTTACCAAAAAACCCAGCTGATTTTAAGTACCCTGCATTTCCCCCTGAACTTTCCACCTCATTTTTTTGTAACTATCACTAACAATGTACTTGTACCTCGTGCCATGGACACTTAAGTTCCTGGTAATTCCTGTTTTGTTCTCCAAGCCATCTGACTATCTATAGTGTTACTAAACCTGAATTGCACAATCTATAAATATTGTGAAATGGTGAAAGAGGTTTCAAAGTATCCTGAAGAAAATATACAGAAGCCTGGCCAATTTCCACATACTCTGTTGGCCACTTAACATTTCTAATTAGGTTATAAGTAAAGAGGATTTCATTATGTTACAGTTTTGCTCCATCCCTCTACTGGTATACTCAAGAGGAGAAAGTGTGCTTGCTATTGTTCTCTGCAATCCAAGCACAGAATTATATCTTCAAGGAGCCAGGAAGCTCTGTTTTTCTTTAATAAATAAACACGTTAGAGGTAATATACACATTCCTCTGAAATAATTCCTCAAAGAAGAACTAAAACATTCCACACTGGAATTGCAACACAACCGAAGGCCTCCTTTCTTGGGAATTGGATTTTTAAAAATCCCATTCTTGTGAAAGAGAAAGAGGATACGCCACACACAAGTACAACTTAAGTGATGAACGTAACATTTTTAGATATGTTACTATAATGACTCAGGTTGTCACTGGCCATTGTATCCATGACAGCACACAACCTTCTAATAGACCAACATATAGTTTAGCATCTCTTTAAGGCTGTGTGGTGTGACTCAGGCCTGTAAGGCCAGCCATCAGGAGGATGAAGCACAGAGATTAAGATTTTTGAGACCAGTCTAGTCTATACAGAAATACACTGTCTTATAAAACCTAGAGTTTAATACCCGCAAGCACACCCACACACGCAAAACCTTTCTATGGCATTCCCTCACACAGTAAAACAACTGCTCAGGAGAAGAGTCAGACACATCTGAAGCAGTTACATGTGAACATTCATGCTCACTGTTCAACAAGTCAGAGAAATGTTTAAGTCAATTATAAAATAACCTTAGCCATTAGACAATGAAGGTCTCAAATCTAATAATTATTTTTAATAAAATTATCTTTACACTTTTTTATAACTTACAATTGGGGGTGCATTAAGCTTAACTAAAAATTTAACAAGTAGTCAAGGTTATTTTAAAAAACAATGTTTCAGAGTAGGTGTTAAAATAGTATGGGTCACATCTATGAGTCTTGAAACATATTGTTGAGCATTATTTTGATTATATGGCCCACCCCTGATTTTATAATCTTTGTTTTTTGTTGTTGTTGTTACAGGGTTGACATCTGCATTGCTGATCTGTGACTGACATTCTAGAGTGCAGGAATGGAGAGGCGTGGATCGGTTCATCTGAGGTCAAGAAGTAGACCCTGTTCCCAACATCCCAGGAATATTGAAGTGTGTGATTCTAATTACTGTCCTACTCATATACAAAAATTTCTGAATATTTTAGGAACACAAATAAGTCACACACCTGAGATATGAATAATTTACTATGAGGTTTGTAAGCTTAGTGTTCATGTCAGCATAAGTTTACAACAGTTAAAGGTTTAATAAAAAATACTAAAGATTACCACTTATAAAATCCTTTTGGACTCTGCCAAACATTTGAGTAGGACAAAAGCCTTGTTCTGGGCTGACAAAACAAATACATAAATAAGAATGCTGTTTAATAACAGTACTTCAGTGACATGGGCGCTGGAGCTGAGTGAGGTGGTGCATGCCTGTCCTCCTGGCATTTGAGAAGTAAAGGCAGAACGTTCACAAGTTGAAGGCCACAATACAAGATCTTGTCTTTCGAAAACAAAAATGTATTTAAAAGAAATACCATGGAGGCTGAGGAGATGGCTCAGCGGAGGACCTAAGTTCAGGTCCTTGCATGACTATAACCCCAACATTGGGAGCAGATCCCAGGAGCTAGACTAGTCAGAACCAAGTTTCAGGTTCAGTGAGAGTGACAGATGAAGGCGTCCAATGTTCTCATCTGGCTTACACACACACACACACACACACACACACACACACACACACACACACACACCCCACACACACACACACACACACACACACACACACACACACACACACGTGCATACACACACGTGCATACACACACACTCACACACACGTGCACACACACACACACGTGTGCACACACACACGTGCATACACACACACGTGCATACACACACACTCACACACACACACGTGCATACACACACGTGCATACACACACTCACATACACACACACAGAGAGAGACACACACACAGACACACACACTCACACACACACACACATGCATACACACACACGTGCATACACACACACACACACACACACACACACACACACACACGTGCACACACACGCAGGCATCACACCAACCCACAAAACTCCACGCCTTAGAGAAAGAAGGAAGGTCGTAATCTCTCCTGGGTTACAGCAAATGAAGTGGAGCAAACCCTGAACAGTGAGAGAAGCAGGCAGCATGTTTAGCAAGTATGAAAAGCACAGCTCTCCAGGGTTCTGTGTGCACAAAGAAAACAAAACTCAAAGCTGAATGGAAGCCACATTCAGATCCCAAGTGGTTTTGCCGTCCGACTAAAGATATACCATAACCATAACAGAGCCACTGTGTGTGAAGACGAGTTCCTCTTGGAAATAGAAAAGGAACTACGTCCTTGGTATGTTACCAAACTTGCAAAAGTCCAAGGGAAGAATATGAAGGTTTTGAACTAAGTGGCCCCCGGGTAATAGTGGGACAATAAAGGGCAGGTTGTCAGCAGACTCTATGGGGACTTGATAATTGATTTGTTATCCAGAGACAAGGGAACAGGTTTGATACTTAGAGGCCAGTTACAAGAGTGTAGACAGTCAGAAGGATGAAACTGTCTTCAAAAAAATAGACTGTAAGGGGAAGAGCTATTCACTTTACACATTTAAAGGAGGAGACAAAATAGGCTATGTAACAAAATAGCTATTTCAATACACTTGAAATTGGACACAAACAGCTGGCAAACACAAACAGTACACTACAGTACAGAAGAGAGTGAGATCTCAGTCCTTCGAAGACAAGCTAGTTCAAGAACTGTGCATAAATAAAAAATAAAGATAGTAATAAACTCTTAGGGAATTATTGTATTTAGAAAATAGTTAAAAGAATAGACCCTAAAAAAAGTAACTGCTGGTCTCAGTTAAGAGAGTAAACAAAATATTGAAAGAGTTAGCTGTCCAATTAGAGTTTCACTACAGTACTGAATATTGAAAAGGACGAAAGAGGGCTGGGAGATGTAGCTTAGTGGAACAGCGCTCACATGAGGTCTTGAGGTCAGTGTGTGTTGGTGTGCATGTGTGTAAGACCCATGTCAGATAAGTACTGGCATTACAGAATTTCATGATTTTGAAGAAGTCATGGGGCAAGGATTACAGAGCAAAAGCAGCAGGAAGTACAGATCTTATCAGTTCCTTAGGAGGTAAGATGAAGAAGCTCACCCTCGACTCTCCAAAGCACAGGACTACACACAGGCTTTAACATCAGGACTCTAGCAAGTCAACTGAGGCAGAGAGGGAGAAACCCTGTCTTTACTTAATAGCCTTTGATGACTTCCATAGTGTGAATTCTCTCACAATGGCTGGCTTCGAGATGCTGGTGCTGTATTTCTGAAAATTCAGCAACAGTCTGCCAGTACAGACCAACTCTAGCCTGCCCTGCAAGCCACCTATTTTATGGTCCAGTCTGCAATAGTGTGATTCTGTGATAACTTTCCCCCAAACTCAACCAGCACTTAATTCTCTGGGACAATGTTACAGCAAGTCAAAGAAATCTACCCTATTTTTTTATTATTATTATATTTGGCTTTCTCAACTGTATTGCAGCTGAAAAGGGCTAGGTTTTGAAAGCTTCCCAGTACACTTGTCTCCACTTAGAGCCACAAAGGGAAAGACAAGACTTATTCAGCTGTGAGATGACTGTTTTATAACTGCTAGCTTCATTAATGCCATCTTTGTAACTAACAGGTTACAAAGAAATGAGGTGTTTTGGTCATAGTTCTGGAGGTACAAACAGAAAGATCCGTTCTGATGTTGGACTTTTCCTGGGAAAATCCCGGGGTAGCACCTGGGAGGACACAGTTGGTACATATACTGATCTCTCTTCCTCTCTCATAAAACCACAAGGATTCAGTCGCTGGGACTCCAGTCCACTGTCTCATCCTAATCCCTCTCCAAAGCCTTGCCTCTGTGCACTACCATTGGATTAAGGGCCCACTTGCTAATTCCTGACAATGAGCGTTAAATCTGAACACATGGGGCCTCTGAGGACACCCAGATCATAGCCAAATTATAGCACCATCTAAGCCCAAATGTCTTGAAGAACTTGACTCAGAGCAGTAGACAAATATCCCATCGGTCCCACTCCAGCCGAGAAGCAGCAGAAAGATAAGGGAAATGCCTTAAAGCTAAATGCAGACACCTGAAGGTGTAGGTTCCAACTAGTTCTACTGCTTGGTAGAAGCGATTCCAAATGAAAATGGGAGTAGTTAGATGTCGACATTAGGGTTGTTATGACCACACTGTGGGAACACCCAGCAGGAGCTTAGCCTTCTCTGTGCTTGCTTGCTTGCTTGCTACAGTTCAGAAGGCCATCTCCGTGCAGATACCAAGCACTGCTCAAATGTCCTGCCAAGAATATACCAGGGAGGGCTACCTCTGTCTAGGGACTGTGGCTGGTCTTGCCCTCAGTGACCTCCATCCATCACCCAAGCCATACGTTTCTCACTGTTGTGCTCTGGATTCCTGAGCCTCACACCATCAAGACCAAAAAGGTCCACAAGTTAGTAGTCTCAGGGCCAAAAAGCGTCCCGACAAATCTGATAGGAACACAAGCTGCCAGCGCCTACATGTACCACGTGACACTCCGCGTTCCGTATGGATGTAAGGAACTAGGAAGGCTCAACAAGCCAAAAAACAGCCCAACTTTTACCACTTGAGCAAAACTAGGGGAACGTGGTCTCTAATATTTCAAAATACTTCTGCCCTAACATCCCTCCAATGTTCGCTTTCCTGGTACCATAACCTATCTTTCCTGTGCAAATGTCCCCAAACTTCTGCGGTGGAACTGTCCAAGTACTTACAAGGGGAGACGCGTCTAGTCCCGTCCACACCAAAGGGGCAGCCTCCTGAGAAGCAAGGCAACGACTTAACTATTCTACTCACGAGGGCATGACATATATCAAAGACAGACAAGAATAACTTAAAACAAGACCATCAAAAAAAAAAAAAAAAGCTGGGTGTGGTGCCTCACACCTGATGCCAGCACGGAGCGGCAGAGGCAAAAGGATCGGAAGCTAGCCTGGTCTACACACACCGTTTCAAAACAAAACAACAACAAAACACAGCTAGGTCTGCCCTTCAACTTCCACGAAGTTTGCTGCCCGGAAGCCTGGGGCCGGCCTGCGGAGCGGGCCCCGGGAGCGCACCGGGGAGGCGAGAGCGGGCGCGGACGGGCGGACAGCTGACCGCCAGTCACCCTGCCCGGAGCTTCCCGGAAGCCCGACGCTTCCCGGGGCCACATGCCCACTCCCCAGCCCCGTGACGCCGGGCTTCCCGCGTCCAGGCGCGGCCGCCGTGCGCCGGCGCGGAGCTCCCGTCTCCGCCGCGCTCGGGGCGAGCGCTGACGCCGAGCGGGGGTCGCCGGGCCGGGCGTCCTCAGCGGCCGCGGTCCCCGCAGCCCCCCGGCGGCGCGGCCTGCCCTCCCGGACGGGCGGGCGGCGGGGAGCGGGAGGGGAGCGGCGGCGCCGCGTCTCCCCCGCCGGCACCGCCGGGCGCCCCCAGACCACGCCGTCCCCCTTCCCCGGCGAGCCTCACCCTCCTGCGGTGTCCGCCGAGTCCACCTCCTCCTCCGCCGCCATCGCGCTCAGCGCCGCCGCCGCGCCGCCGCCGCCGCGCACGCGCAGGAGCAGGAGCGCACCCCGAAGCCGGCTGACAGGCCGACTGGGCGGCCCCGGGCCCCGGCCGCCCTTAAGACCGCGCCGCCCGCGCATGCGTCGTTCGCCCGCTGGGACGATCCGGGGGCGTGGCCACGCCACGGCTCGCTTCCTTTCCCGGCCGCCGCCGGGCCTCCCTGCTGCGCATGCGCCGCGCGCCTGGCTCCCGGAGCCCGGGTCGCGCTGCGGGAGGCTCGCCCGTCTGCATGGTGACCATTAATGCGTCATGCCGCCCGCATGGACAGTCCCGGGCGGAGCGGCTAGGCAAGCAGTCCGCAGCAAGCCGGAGAGAGCCCGAGTCTGCGTGTGTGCGCGCTGCACATGCCGGGGTGGGCAGCTCTCCGGATGGATGGAGCCTGCGGTCCAGCCCAGGCTAAGTGGGCACTGCTCAGACCCTAACCTGCACCTCATCCTCCCGGACTCTCGGCACATGGGAAGGTGGCAGCCCGAGTGACAAGTTTCTACACCCAGATAAGCCTCTCCGTCGATGCAGCAATCCAAATCAGACAGTTAGAGAAGGCCCACGTTTAATAGATACAGCGCTCCCGGATGGCCTTCCAGCCAACCCAGACAGGAGCAGGGAAAGAGAGACTGGAAAACCACACGTCTGTTTTCTGGGGGCAGTTTAAATACCCTGTGGGGGTGGTCCTGAGTGTCTCTGGGGGAGGGGTCATCATTTGGCGGGCTTTCTGGGTTTGGAGGGAGATTCGGGAGGGGGGCTGGGGTGAGGCTTCCACTATAACATCCCAGACTCTTTTTTTTTTTTTTTAAATACGTTATTTAACTTTATTTTATGTGCATTGGTGTAAGGATACCAGTTCCCCTGGTACTGGAGTTACAGACAGGTGTGAGCTGCCATGTGGGTGCTGGGAATAGAACCTGGGTCCTCTGGAAGAGCAGCCACTGCTCTTAACCACTGAGTCATCTCTCCAGCCCCCATCTCAGACTCTGTGGATATGGATGCCAGGGGCTGGGTGAGGCTTCCACCATAGCACTATGTGTGGGTACTTAGAATTGGACACACAGACCGCACCACCACCACCACCACCGTCTCTAGAGAACTTCCTAGAATCCATTCTGAAATGAAGGCTGGCTCATAAAAATGTTCTCATGATCCAGGTGTGTGGGTACATGTCCTTCATAACAGCATTTGAGAGCCAGGCAGGCCCGTCCCTGTGAGTTGGATGTTGAAAACTAGCTTGATCTACCTAGGGAGTTTCCAGGCTAGCCAGAGCTACACAGTGAGACCTCATCTTTAAAATAAATAGTTTAAAAGGGAGGGAGGCTAGAGGGATGGCTCAGTGGTTACTGTGCGTACTGTCCTGGTAGAGGAAAATGGGTTTGTTTTCCAGCACCCATGTAGGGACCCACAACTGGCTGTAACTCCAGTTCCAGGGGACCAACACCCTCTTCTGGCCTCAGAGCGCCTCAGTGCATATGATGCACAGACAGGCAGGTAGGCACACATACATACACATAATTTAAAAACAAAAAAATAACTAATTTTTTTAAAAAACCTTAAAGCGTTCACACACACACACACACACACACACACACACACACACACACGATAACTTTAACATTTGTTTGTTTGTTGGCCAAGGGACATAAGCAAATGTATGAGACTGATAAAGACAGGTGGCCAAGCTCAGTACAGGCAAATAAAAGTCAGCAGCTCACAAGCAAGCCCGAGGTTGTGTTTTAAAAATAGAATTCAGAACCAAGACACTCACTGTGATTAAACAAATAGAGGCATCCCGCTGTTGCATAAGGGATGTTTTCCTTGGCTAGGGGCAGGTCCCTCGGGTCAGGAGAAAGTGGTAATGAAATAGCCTAGCTCTTTGTGCTAGGCTTGTGACCAGCTGTGTACAGCTAGGGCTGCAGCTCAGTGGGTCTTCTATGCATCGGGTCCCTAGGTTCAATTCCTATTACCTTCCCCCCCCCTCCAAAACAGGATCCTGAGAACATTTGGTCAGCTCCCTAGGCTCAGCCATACCTGGGTGGTACCGGTGCCTGGGGCTGCTCAGTAGCCTGATGTAAGCTAATTGGTTGAGGCTTTAAACCTTATTGTGACAAGGCCACACACTTTCCTGGTTCCCAGAGAGCTAGCAAATAGCAGGTACGTGAATTTAGGTTTGAGCAGAAATGTTCCCACCATCCTCTTGATTTGTTTTTTAAGACAAATGGATAATGTAAATATCAACTTATTATTATTATCATTATTATTACCTATTGGGGGAGTTCCTGCAGAACCCTGCAGCTGGTTTGATTCTGGAGTGTTAGCACCTAGCTTTTATCAGATTTCTGTGTCTAGTCTTGTTTCTAGTACCTGTTGTTTGAACTATGTAAACCTTACCTGAGAGTTTCCTAAGGTTTGAAGCCTATGCAAAACTTGGTTGTGGGAGGACTGGCAAACCAGAGATGCCTCTTAACTGAGAATTTGCATTTGGCATTCCCACCATTGCTAAAGTTGTGACTTGGGTAATAATAATAATAAGCCCTTTGCTAAGCGACAGTGAGTCTGTCTGCCAGAGGCTGATCCCCCTGCAGCTAGAAAAGGCTAAAAGATCATGCTTAGCGTCCCTCGTGAACTCACACCGATGTAACAATTACCAGTTTTCCTTTCAGTCATCAGTTTCAACCTGCTTTTGTGGCTGTACTATTCACACCCATGTAGTCACTCTGGTTAGTGTGTCCTTATTCTGTTGTTGGGGCTGGGTTAATAGGACCCTGACCTTCATGAAGCCTACACTAACGTACTACCCTTTAATTTAGATTCCATTCACCAATCTCCATCTTAGACCGTGTTTGCTGCTGTAGAAGAACACCTTGATTAGTCATTTGTAACACACAAAAATTATCTCTCAAGGTGCCAGAGGCTGTGAGGAAATGCCATGGGTATGTGTATATGGTGAGGGCCTTGCTGCTGCTTCATCTCATGGCAGATGGCAAGGAGAGAGCAAGGAAGGGGCACTTAACTCCTTATAAGAAACCCGAAATCCCAAACTGACTCCTAGATGAAGGCTTTAATTAACCCTTGAAGGTAGTGTCTCTGTGACCCTTTGCGTGATGGGGGAAGTGCTTCTGTGTGTTTGTCTTACTGGATGATAAATAAAATATACTTATTTGGCCAATGAGACAGCAAGTTAGATGGGACTAGGAGTCAAAGAGGATTCTGGGAAATGTAGTAGAGAAGTGGTGATCCAGGCAGGAAATGACATAGCAAGGAGGCTCATATTTAAGCAAGGAGAAACAGGAAGTGTCCCCTTTACCCCTCTGCTCGTCCTCCGGCAGCACAATGTGATCCACCAGCAAGAGAGGGTGCCAGCAGAAGGCATCCTCTATAAGATAAGTCTTATAAAATATATAGATTTATGATAATTGAGACAGAGATAACAGATGAGAATTCTAGTCATTGGCCAAGCAGCTTTGAACCTAATACAAGTTTCTGTGTATTCATTTGGCCCTAACTCGGGCGGGCGGCTGGCGTAAAGCACACACGTGGCGGTGGGGCTCATGCAGCTTTTGGAGGAAAGCTTTATCCTAACACTTTGCATTTCCAGCACCACTACAGTGGGGCTGAGCTCTGGGGGTGAGAGCTTTGGAGACGCACTCAACCCTCTGATGGGTCTCCCTCACTGCAGCGACTTTTGTTGTTATTGTTTCTCCTCTGAGCCCCACTCCCTATTCTCAACATTCTATAATGGCTGCAGCTTTTTAGAAATACTACATTTATTGTGTGAGCATGTGCCGTGATGAAGCATGTCGGAGTCAGAGGACAGTTTGCTGTAATCCATCCTCAGGTTGCCATTCATGGCAGCAGGCACCTTCACCCACTGAGCCATCTTGCTGGCACAAGGTTACAGCTTTTTAACTGATATTACTAAATACCCATCCAATGACAACAAAAGTGTTTCAAATGGTCCTCATTTCGTCTGATACAGTTCCTTTTCATTGGGGAATCTCTGTCCCTGGTTTCCCCAAGAAGGGACCATAAGTGAGAAAAAATGGCTCGAGTTGGAAACTGCCTCCAAGATTATTATGAGACTTTTGGGCCTGAAAAAATCCCTGTGCATGTGTTTAGTTACTGGAATCTCATCAATGATATCCTCAAAGTACATAACCATTGGCCTGATCTTCAAGAGTTGGTTAAGGAGGGTGAAAAGATCCTTAAGCGCCTGTCTCGAGCTAACCCTGAGGCAGAAAATAAACCCTCTACTCCCCAGCTGCCTCATGATACCTCCCCTCCTCGCTGGAACTTGGGCCTTGCCCCCAATTGTCCGGGTCATAGACTCCCAAAGGTGTCCCGGCTTCATGCCCTGAAATCAAAATCCAGATGACGCCCGAGGAGACTTCTGCCCACCACAGACACATGTGCTCTTTCCCCTCCTTTCTTTCAGTGAAGGCCCACTGGACCCCCTGACGCCACCACCCTAGAAGAGGCTGCTTGCTACCATAATCCAGACTGCCCGCCTCTAACTGCTAATGCACCCCCACCACGTCACACAAACCCATCCCATAAATACCCGCCTCCCTTCGCTCCCCCACCTACGATCCACACTTGGTGACCTAATATTTCAGGGTAATATTGCCGCCCAAAGCTCCCAAACCATATATAATCTAGACCATTTAAAGGCTCTCATTTCAAGCAGACAGCAACAAATCCAACTCCTTTCTAAACTAAGAGACTTAGATGCTCAGCTTTCCCACCTAACTTCCCTCTCCCTGGATTCCCACAAACCCATTAATAAAACAAAAGAAAAGACAAAGCCCTCAAAATCGCTCTTGGCGCTTCCACTACACTTCATAGGGGTAATCAAATCAACAGATGCCTCCTGTGGGGAGGACTCAGGAGCTGATACCCCGACACTCCTGCCCCCTCAGAAGGAGAAACCCCTCCTACACACAACCCCCGATAACCTATGGAGGGGATCAAAAACCAGCCCAGGACTGGACCTCGGTCCCTCCTCCGACACAATATTGACCCCTGAAGCAGAAGTCCGTATTATGCCCACCGGCACTTTCGGACCCCTACCACCCAATACTTTTGGGCTAATTCTAGGGAGAGTTTCCACCGCACAAAAGGGCCTCCAAACCTTCCCTGGTGTTGTTGACCTGGATTCCCACGCTGAAATTAAAATCCTTATACAGGCCTCCCAAGGAGGCCATACTATATTTAAGGGACAAAAAAATTGCTCAATTAGTTCTTTTTCCCCTGACTCACCTAAACTCCCAACAACAAACAGCTAGCTAGGTCCTCCTCAGATTTTGGGAACACAGATGTCTTCTGGATCCGAGAGATCACAGCATCACATCCTACACTGACCTTATGCCTGGACAGAAAGCCCTTTACAGGCCCTTCTCAATGAAGGTCTTTATGTGTTCACCTAATGAAGTCATAGCCAAACAAATGTTATCTCAAGGGTTCCTACCCGGCCAAGGGCTGGGAAAAGCCTCCAGGATCGCCGCCATCCCATCCAGACCCAAATTAAATCAATAGACATGGTCTCAGACACCATTTTACATGATGGCCACTGCCCCCCACCCCCGCACCCCAGGACCCGGTCCCTCTCCTCCATGCAGAAAAAAATCTCTTGGAGCTCATCAGGACCCATCTGGGTCGACCAGTGGCCTCTCAACCAAGAGAAACTTGCGGTAGCCACCCGGCTAGTGCAGGAGCTATTAACCTCTGGCAAGATTACCCCCTCCACCTCCCCCTGGAACACTCCCATCTTTGTAATTAAAAAGAAATCAGGAAAATGGAGGCTCCTTCAAGACCTTCGCGCTGTCAACAAAGTCATGTTGTTGACATGGTGCCCTTCAACCCAGGCTGCCCTCCCCTGCTGCCATGCCACACAATTACCATAAAGTCATCCTTGATTTAAAAGATTGCTTCTTTACCATCCCGTTCCACCCTGATGACTGTGCATATTTTGCTTTTAGCCTCCCACAAATTAATTTCCAAGGGCCTATGACACGGTTTCAATGGCAAGTCCTTCCACAAGGTATGGCAAACAGCCCTACCCTAGCCCAAAAGTTCATTGCACAGGTCATCCACCCTATATGCTCAAAATGGCCACAAGCCTACATCCTCCACGATATGGATGGTGTCCTCTTGGCTTGCCCCTCTAGAGAAGAAAGCCTCCTCTGTCTCGAGGACCTGCAAACCTCCCTCGCTAAGTTCAACCTTGTCCTTGCCCCTGAAACAATTCAAGCACAAGACCCTTACCTATACTTGGGATATGAACTTAGAAACCAACAGATCTTTACCCCCAAGATACAAATACACCTCTTCTCCCTTAAGACACTTCATGGCCTTCAACAATTTTTGGGCAACCTCCAATTCCTCCAGCCCTACCTCCAGCTCCCTCCAGATAATCTAAAACCCCTCGCATACCTGTTAAATGGCGACCTTATCCCCTCTCCCCGTGTACCTTAACCCCCTTAGCTCTACAAGCAGTCACAGCCATTGACAAGGCCATCTCCCATCAAGCAACCTTTCAGATTGACACTGCCTTGCTTCTCCATTTCATTGTCTGTGCCACCCCCATCAATCCCATAGGAATATTTTGGCAAAAGGACCCCACCAAAGTCTTAAAAGGGCACCCCCTACTTTGGGTGACACTGCCCCTCTCCTCGAGCAAGGTAGATTCGCCTTATCCAGAGCTTGTTGCCCTGCTCATCACCAAGGGCCGCAAGTCCAAACAATATTTTGGCAAAGACCCGGAGCTCCTCATTGTGCCTTACACCATGGAGCAGGTAAACTCCCTCTTACACACCTCCGATGACTGGGCCATATCCTGCCTCTCCTTCACGGGACAGATTGATAGTCATTACTCTGATAATCCTCTCTTTCAATTTGTTCGAATTCACCCAGTTGTTTTCCCAAAACAAACCTCCCTCACACCCCTCCCTACACCACTCACCGTCTTTTCTGGTGGGCCCTCCTCCGGGATGGCAGCCCTGGTGATCGATGATCACACCCATTCCTTCCACATGCCCTATACTTCTGCCCAGTTGGTAGAGCTTTTTGCAATAAAACAAGCCTTTTCCATGCTCTCCAGTAGGCCCTTCAGCTTGTATATGGATAGTGCCTACGTCGCAAAATCCATCTCTCTTCTTCAAACAGCTGCTTTTATCAAACCTACTTCCATTGCCTCCTCCCTGTCCCTACAGATTCAAGCTTTAATAAGACAAAGAGATGTCTCATTTTTTTATCGGACACCTATGTGCTCATACAAACCTCCGGGGACCCCTAAGCCATGGAAATAACAAAGCAGACCTCGCTACTACCAAACTAAAACAATTTTCCCAGTACTACCTATTCTCCCTCAGCTTGAAGCCTCTAAGGCTGCTCATGCTCTCCACCACTTAAACACTCACACCCTTCCACTCACTTTTAAAGTTACCTGTGATCAAGCTCGAGAAATTGTTAAAGCCTGCTCTGGCTGCGCTACCCTTCTGCCTGTACCTCATCTGGGGGTAAACCCCCGAGGGCTCTCCCCTAATGCCCTCTGGCAGATGGATGTTACCCATGTCCCTGCCTTCTCTAAACTAAAATATATACATGTCTCTATTGACGCCTTTAGTGACTTCATCTTTGCCACTCCTCAGACAGGAGAAGCTACCAAGGATGTCATAGCCCATCTCCTTGCAGCTATGTCCGCCTTAGGCAAGCCCACTAAAATAAAAACTGACAGTGGGCCTGGATACACCAGCTCCAAGTTTAAACAATTTTGCCTTACCTTTGACATAACCCATGTAACAGGTATCCCTTATACCCAGGGACAGGGTATAATTGAAAGAGCACATCAAACACTGAAAAATACACTCCTCAAATTAAAAAACTCCTCTCTACCTCAAAACCCAGCACTCCCCGACGTATCCTCAACCACGCTCTCTTTGTCCTTAATTTCCAGACACTTGATCATGATGGCCATTCGGCCTCAGAGAGCTTTTGGTACCCCACCACCTCCTCCTCTCATGCCGTGGCGAGATGGAAGGATCCTCTCACAGGTACCTGGAATGGACTAGATGCTGTCCTCATTTGAGGACGTGGTTCAGCTTGCATTTATGACCAACAAAATGAAGCCCGTAGATGGCTTCCAGAAAGACTTGTGAAACAAGTCTCCTCTCCTTCCCCAAATAACCCAAAGTCCAGACAGGAGACCAATCCTCTGTCTGAGACCTCTCCTTCCTGCTTTCCAAGTCCTGACCAACCCATTCTACACTCCCCTGAAAATGACCTCCATGACACCGACTCAACCATTGGCTTGGCTGGCTTCCCTCGTATGGGAAAATAACCTCCTGTTACTCCTTTTTGCTTCCTTCTACCCATTCCTATACTTCTCCATGGGTAACCACCCTCCCCCCTTCCCTCCTTGGATAGGGCTCCTCTTGCTAATCTCCTTTGGCCCTTGGGCCTTTAATCGACCTGTGGCCTTTGTCAAGCAGCAAGTGGACTCTGCCACTAAGCCTGTCCTGGTCCAATACTTAAGCCCTCCTCCTCCCAGGATGACTTTGGCCCCCTAACATAAACCATCTCGGGCTGTTCCCTCCAAAGAGGAGCTAACCCACTTTCCCACGGCCAGCTTCAGAGGCACTGACCTGGATGGTACTGCAAGGAGACCTCGTCTTCTGAGGAATATGCCTGCGGGCAATGGGGTCGATGTCCTAAAGCTTCCCCACCCCCACAAAAGGCATCCGGACAGTCCTGCCTTTCAGATGGCTCCAAGAAGCCGTCCCCGAGGTCAGAGAAAATTGTCCTTTATAAAATCCACATAGATTCTCCAATTGGGGGCCAGGCCTCTACCCCCCTCTGCTGAAAAATTTGGCCACTTCTTTTTATACAAATATATATATAATATATATATATATTATATATATCATATATATATATATATATTAGATTTGTTACCTTATTTGTTACCCATATTTTAGATTTGTTACCTTTCATTTTTTTCTGACTTTTTAATTTCTGGTAACTCATGCTGAAGTAATGAACATCTTGATAAATCAGAAAAAAAAAAAAAGCAGTGCCCTCCACACAGCAGCATTAAAAATGTCAATCGCTTTTTCGTATTTGCACTTTCAAGAGCAAAACTCATCTATGTAGACATAATGTATGCCACAGAACGATTTTTAGCAGGGACGTTTTATACAGTAGCAGAAAGAAAGCGTTCATACCCACAATTCCCCGACATCGATGCCGCCAGCTCATCCACCCCTCACCATCTTGAAAGCCCATCCTATATTTAATGTGAGTTACTGAATACCCGTTACATTTAGTCTGCACTTGTGGCGGGAGACGAGCAGAGGACGTCGGACTCTGTCTGTTACGTTTCCTCAGAAGTGGAAAATAATCTGTTGTCAGTGCAGTAAGTGCCTGGTTCTCAGTAACTCAGCCAATTGGCTTTTAGCCTCAGCTCCACGGGATGCAGACGGAACAGTTTTCACCAGTCATTCATTACACACCGAACTGTTGTCTGTCCCCACAGCTGGAGGTGCCCTGTGCCCTAGGTGAACAAGTGTTAGTGGAGACGCCGAGCGAAGCTGGTATTACTCTACCGCTCACGTTGTTTGTGTGACTAGAGTTGTTTTGTTGGTTTTTGTTTTTGATGTTGCTTTTGTTTTGTCTGTTTGGGAGAACCAGCGGTTAAATAGTGATAGCATGAACTACTTATCGAGCCTCAGAACTTTCTTCTTCCTCTTCCTCTTCCTCTTCTTCTTCTTTTTTGGTTTTTCGAGACAGGGTTTCTTTGTATTGCTTTGGAGGTTTTGGAGCCTATCCTGGAACTCTCTCTGTAGACCAGGCTGGCCTCGAACTCACAGAGATCCACCTGCCTCTGCCTCCCGAGTGCTGGGATTAAAGGTGAGAGCCACCAATGCCTGGCTAGCCTCGGAACTTTCAGATGGGAAGTTACATATGTCACAGAAATCGTCAATCATTTCAAACCAGGGCTGCCTTTAAAGTTTTCCTTTGTGGCCTGATTGCTGAATACCATTGTCTGCTCTATATAGATATAAAATTACCCAGGCCATGACTGGCAAAGACCTTAAGGTTTTACAGGGAAAACTAAGATGCCAGGAACCAAAGGTGCAGCTTAGTTGTGGAACATTGGCCTAGAATGCCTGAGGCCTTGGGTTACCTCCTCAGCACCACAAACGGAGGTGGGGATATGAGAGAGAGAGGAGTGAAGAGCAAATGGCCAAACAGAAAACACATCGGAAAAACCCTGAGGACCATGAGGGGCACCTTTCTATGAAGGTGTGGACAAGCATCTTCCCAGATTCGAGAGTCATCGAGACTTTATTACACCACACATTTATGTAAATACTTTGTGAAAGCAAGCCTCGAATGAAGCTTGGTTTCCTTTCTAATTGGAGTATGAAGTACAAATCATATGGATCCACTTAAGCACCATCCAGAACATTGAGCTGGTTTTGAAGGAGAAAAAGAGACTGATAGAAAGTGCTGGTGTGTCGGTCCAGGCAGGTGTGTAAGAGGAGGGTGACTCTCAGTGGAAGAACCTTCTGTCACTGAGGCGTGTGATGTGCCCGCAGCCAGATTTTTTGTTTTCTCTATTAGATGCTGCAAATCAGTCATGAGGACATTTTTAGCTGTGCTGATGAATATACATTTGGTAGCTAAATTTAGGGCTTTTATTTTAAACATTTTCTTCCTTGAAACTCGAAGGTGTTGCTTAGCTACCTTCCCCTTTTCTTAGTGTAGTCTGTGATCTAATGTAATTTCTTCTGCTGCAGGTGCGAGGAGCAGGCTCTTGTCAGATAGTTTAGGTTCAGAAGCGTAAACAGGATATGTATTGCTGTTACTTTTGCGTCATTAACTCCATAGTCTCCTAAGCCTGTGCATTTAAAACCGTTACTTCTTTACACGTGTGCGTGCTTTGCCTGGAGGGAAGTACAGTTATGGCGATGATTAACATGTGTGGTTATATTAGATTTTCATTTGTTATAAAAGTTCATTTTTAGCACAAACTAATTTCACACAGTAACATGAAATTATCCCAAAACAACTTTCCAAAATAATTAAGCTCTCGGTAATGAACCCATCTGTGATGGTTAGTTTTCTAACTCTAGACTTGACATAAGGTAGAGTTACCTGGGAAGACGAAGAGTCTCAAAGAGCCATTGCCTAGGGGAGAATGGCCTGGGGGAGAGGGGCTGGGGGGGGGCGTGCCTGTGTGGTCACGCCTAAGGGAAGATGCAGCCAGCATGTGGGCAGCACCTTCCCCTGGGTCTGGCTCCTAGACTGCACAAGAGTGGAGAAAGCTCGCTGAGCACTAAGCATGGCTGTACCCTTTTCTCTCTGCTCTTGACTGTGGGCTGATGTTTTAAGTTCCAGCTCCTCGACTTGTCCGCTATAATGGATGTACTGTAAACTTATATTGTAAATCCTTTACCTGATAAGTTGCCTTTTTTTTTTTTGCTGTTTTTTTTTAAACTATGTATTCATGTATATCTGTGTAGGTACGTGCACTCGACTGCTCCTGTCTGAAGATACCAGAAGAGAACATTAGTTCCCCTGGGGCTGTAGATACAGGTTGTTGTGAGCTGCCCAACATGGGTGCTAGGAGCTGAACTCTGGTCCTCTGCAAGAGCAATCTATGCTCTCGACTGCTGATCCATGTCTTTAGCTCCTGGGTTATTTTATCACAGCAGCCGCAATAAAACTAGGGCACCACCCTAAAATAAAGCATAGTTTATAGGGAGAGGCAAAGACCCTGTGAGTGAGTGCCATATGGAAGGAAAAGAGTGGAGTGGGGGAGGAGCAGCTGGTACTAGCTGACCTCTGTGGAGGTCTAAAGAGGCTGCACTCTCAAGGCAGCATGGTGCTGGCAAAGGAATAGACAAGTAGACAATTCGACTAAAGGGACAGAGAAGAAAGACGGTGACAGTGAGCAAAGGAACAGGACAAAAGTGGTGTTTTAACTAGGCAGCACCTGAGTGGTGTGTGTGTGTGTGTGTGTGTGTGTGTGTGTGTGTGTGTGATATTAATCCCTTCACACTCACAAAAATGGATTATAGATTTAGATATGCTATGCAAAACCAAAAAACTCTTGAAAGATAACAATCTAGATGGCGTTGTATGTGACATTGACTTTTAGACACAGTATAAAACCACAATCCATGAAATAATTGGGAAGCTGAATTTAATGAAAATCTAAAACTTCTGCTCTGATAGCCACTGAATGATCAGTGTGGAGGTGACTGGTGTAGTGAGTAATTTCAGTGCAAATCATCGCACAATGTATTTGTATCAAGTCATACCATTGTACCTGGAATCTATTTGTCAATTAGATATTTTTCTCCCCCAAGAGAGTTCGACTTTTATTTTGAAGATCATAGTGACAATTTATTTTACTTTGACAAGATGTACGAGCAGTGACATGGGTATGAAGATGGGACACACGGACATGTCAGTCACCTCACAGTTACTGCCTCCCATGGAAATGTGGGTGTGGGTTACTCATTTAAAGACATCCTCGTTATATTTTATTGTTAATTATAATCCTTACGTATTTTATACTTCCTAAGGACTATTTAACAACAAAGTAGTCTAAGTCCACGGTCAAATCTAAGCCCTATGAATAAGCTTTAAAAGTCAAAATTTCATGTTGAATTATACCTAAATAACTTCAGACAGGTAAACTTCTACTGCCACTAACAGCCATTCCACAGGGACTCCGAGACACTCCCTGGATTACCTATTATGTGACGTTCAGAAATAGTCAATAAACTGTCATTCGAAGATAGAAGCTTAGTAAATACCTTACTGATCCCAGTTTTTCCGATGACAATATTTATCAATAATTTGTCAATGCTTACTTCATTGATATTTTAAGTACTTCTTTAAAACAAGTATAGAAAACAGACACACAGTCCATACATAATTAGCTGTATTAAAATTAAAAGCAAACATCACTACCCCAAGCCATGATTCCTGAGGCTCCCTCTGATCTCTGTACCTCCTGGGCTCTACTGTCACATGTCCCAGCAGCCTGAAGAGATGGGCAGGACATGTTTTGCCACTGAGGGGACTGCATGATCTTTGTTTCGAAAAGGAAGGTCAGGAAGCCTAATGGTCACTTTAGTTCAGGAGACGTAAAGGTTACCCAAGTCACTGAACAGTGAACTTGGAGTTTGGAATCGGGTCTCTCACTCCCATCTCATTTAAGATCATGAGCATGGCGATGGATCAAAAAGCGTTTGATTTACATTAAGGCAGATTTTAGGGGTTATGAGAATATACAAACAAATGTTCATGTGGATTCTTTGGAATAGGAAACAAAAGTGATGATGTTTTTTATATTAAAAATAAATTCTACCATAAAATCAGAAACTTCGGAATTCCAAAACACGGTATCAAGAGAATGAAAGGGCAGACTGAATATTTGCGAAGATCATGTCTGAAAGAGGAACTATTATCCAAGATACAAAAATTATCTCCTAAGAGCCAGAAAGATGACCAAGGCTACTGCTGCCTTGGTGGGAAGAGGAAATCAACTCTTGCAAATTGATCTCTGACCTCCACATGTACTCCATAGCTAAGAACATGCTAAGACACACACACACACACACACACAAAAATTGTTTAAAAACTTAAAAAGAGGTAATATGCATATTTAATTTTTAAGAAAGCTTTTGGAGCATAACAATAAGAAAATGAACAACCCCCAACTGAATATTGGCAAAAGACATCTTACTAGAAAAGACCTCCAGATGGCAAGCAAGCACAAGAATGAATGTGCCAAGGGTCTCCATGTGTACTGACTGACTTAGACTCCCCAGGTGTGTACCGAGGACTGTGCAGCTGGTTCACGTGGTAGCTGAATTTTCAGTTTATTGAGGAAGCTCCATTCTGATTTCAATAGTAGTTGTACCAATTTATATTCCTACCAGTAAATGATAAGGATTTCCTCTCCCACCACACCTAATCCTGGCCAGAAATTGTTGTTTTTTATTTTCTTGACTGGTGAGATAGACTCTCCATTGTGGTGATATTTTGTTTATGATCTAACAAATAAAGCTTGCCTGAAGATCAGAGTGCAAAGTTAGTCACACTAGTCAGTCATAAAGGCCAGGCAGTGGTGGTACAAGCCTTTAATCCCAGCACTAGAGAGGACTATAAGGCAGGTGGAGACAGGAGTGCAGGGTATTCAGTTTGCAGTCACCCTGAGGACAGGATCACCCCAGCCTCGGTAGAGGTAAAAACTCTGTAGTGGCTGACTGCTTTGCTTTTCTGACCTTCAGCTTGAACCCCAGTATCTGTCTGTGGGTTTTTATTATTCATGCTACATTCCATGTAATTTTAACTTGCATTTCCTGGTGCCTGGTGCCTGAATTTCAGGATTTTTTTCACTATTTACTTTTAATAAGCTTCATTTCGAAGAACTCACAAGTAAAAAAAAAACAAAAACAAAAACAAACAAACAAACAAACAAAAAAACATTGAAATTAACCAGGCCTAGAGTCTACAAAACTTGATGACTTTTTTTTTTTAAAGAATTATTTGTTCGTTATGTATTCAATATTCTGCTGCATGTATCCTGCCTAACTATATTACAGATGGTTGTGAGCCACCATGTGGTTGCACTCAGGACCTCTGGAAGACCTGGCAGTGCTCTTAACCTCTGAGCCATCTCTCCAGCCCTTGATGACCCTCTATATAGTTAAGAGTAGCCATTCTGAAAGCTTCTTGTTGGGTTTAACACTTTCACTACCTGATCTATTTTTATGGACTCATCCACTACAAGAAAGTGTTTGTTAGGGTTTATGGACCCAGAGGGCCAGTTCATGACCATCATGGCTTTGAGCATGACAGCAGGCAGACATGGAGTTAGAGCAGTAGCTGAGAGCTTACATCTGATCCACAAGCAGAAAGGGTGGAGAAGGATTCCCGTCTGGCGCCAGTTGAAGGCATGGAAGTTATAAAGTCACCAGACCTAGTATAAATGATAAATGGTGTTTTATTGGGGTTGGACTTACACAGGTAACAGTAAGTGACTGCTCGAATGATGCAGACTCTGCCTCTTCGAGCTCTCCAAAACCCAAGGGGCTCCCATACTCTGATTCTCTACCTTAAACAGGTCGTGTTCAAACCTGTAGCCACACCCAAACGGTGTGGTCACTGCTATAGGTTCTCAGGCAAAATATTGCTACAAGAAACACAGTTAAAGTAATAAAAGGGTAGGGAAGAAGGGGCACAGAGAGGAATGCAGAGGAAATAATGGGGAAAAAAGGTTCCCCAATAATAAAAAAGGTGCTTAGACAAAATTAGATTGTTAGAGGAGGAAAAAATCCAAAACACAGAAGCTTAAAAAAATAGGATGATGTAAAAAACAAAAACAAAACCCAGTGAAAGTATAATGAAAAAGAGACAATCAAGTGGTAAAAAATCATCACCCACAAAAGAAGAAAAGAATTCCCCAATAACGATGAAATACACAAACAACTTTAGGTAAATGTAAGAGTATGGGTAAGTAATAAAAACAAGGAAACTTCAAAAAAAAAAAAAAGGAAAATAAAGTCAAAATACCACTAAGAGTAAAGTTAGAAAAGGATAAGAGAGGAAGGACAGGAAAGCACGGTGTGAAAAAATAAAGATGAAGCTTTGGAAGAGCCTCTTCTCTGGGTCCTCCGGAGTGGGAGTTTGCGGCCCATGCAATGGCCCAGCTGATAAAGGTGCTCGTCCCATGTGCCTGATGGTCTGAGTTCTATCCCGGGGACCCATGGCAGAAGGAGAAAAACGACTCCTGAAGGTTGGCCCCTGACCTCCACATTCATGTGAGCCAGGGAATGCACAGGCCCACACTCTGGTACAACACACACACACACACACACACACACACACCAACAACAGCAACAACAACTAATGAATTAATGGCATTTGTGCTTTGAAAATACTAATATAATTAGACCCCATTGTCCCGCGCTATATTCTCACCGGCAAGAATCACACAGGACACTCGGATCCTTCTGCAGGAAAGCTTTAATGCATCTTGAGAGAGAGAGAGCATAAGCTTACCAGAGCGGAGACCCCGAGCCAAGAATCCCGTCCCCTAATAAAGGCTGGCAGCAGCCGCCTGGGACGTGTCACCCTATGAATGGCTTCAGCTCCTCAGGCCATATGAGCCACAGGATAGGCAGAGATCAAAGAAATGGCAAATTACCCAGCGCCTGCGAAATAATTTACATTTAGTGCCTGCAGGCACCATCATTGTAATGGAGAATGCAGGGACGGCTCCCTACACCCCGTTACACAGACTACATAGTCTGTGCTCCTGCTGCTGAGCCTGGACTGGAGGAGAGTCGGACGTCCTCCAGAGCGCCTTCATTTTAGTAGCTTCTCTACTTTGAGGACCAGGGGTCATTGCTGGCCATCCTTAGCTTTGCAGTCTTAGCTCTGTAGATTCTCCCCCCCTTCCAAGATCCCCACATTTGTATACTCTGTGTTCTAGCTTGAGGCGGACTGGTGATGCTGATAGTAGGAGAAACAACCACAGAGTTTGAGACCTGTCTGAACTTGATAAACATTAAACACCCTGCTGGAAGGATGCAGCCGTGCATGCCAAGATTCTCTGGAATGTGGGAACTTTGTCTCTGCATCAGTGAGCCTCATGACAGACAGACAACTCCAGTCAGTCCACCTGCTGACCTCAGGCTCACGCTATCAAAGTCCAAAGTTACTCTCAAGTGATGAAATCAGCCCCAAACCACCAAAGGTATACCCCTGTGTACTTCACTGCCTGAGCTGAGCCTGCTGCCACCAGAGCTCTTAGGCGTCTCAGTGTGATACCTTCTTCCTGAGGTTGACTCTCACCATGGGACCTATGAAGGCTGACCTCCGGTTCCTGACATCTGTGACTATGCCTGTTCTTAGGCCGTCAGGGTAGCTAGGTTTTAAACAAAAGATTCTCACTCAAATGGCATCACAGTACTGCCCTGTGTGTCGCGGGTTGTAGGGAAATAGAACTCTTCTCCCCTGTTGATTCACCCCAGCAGGAGAGCCATTCCTTCACCAAAACCTACATCCAGATTTGAGGCTTAAGAAGCTGTGGGAAGAACTCCATCATCTTCTCACCCAAGCTGCCCAGCTTAGCTTTGAGTGAGGCTTCTGTGCCTTTCTGTCCGCTGGGAGTCAAGCCGCTACAGCCATGTTGTTCTGTCTCTCCCCTCTCTGCTTTATTGTCCCCTTTGCAGTCGTACGATGCTTTGTCTCTCAGAGATCTGTTACCTGGATTCACTTCACTGCAGCGTGGAGACAGCGTCTGCCCCTTCATATTAAACAGAAGCCCCAATTGGAAGTTTCTCTTTTTAGTTTTTAACGTTTGCTTATTTCATATTTTATGTGTATGTGTGTTGCCTGAGTGTGCGCCTGTCTTTGTACCATGTGCATGCATTGCCAGCTGAGGCTTGAAGAGGGCCACAGATTCTGCATAACTAGAGTTATGGATGATAGTAAGCCACCATAGATGTTCTGGGAACCCAACTCCGGTGCTCTGCAAGAGCAGAAAGTGTTCTTAACCACTGAACTATCTCCCCATCCCCAAGAAGAATTTACAACAAAATAGGGTCTCACTATGTAACTCTGGCTTGCCTGAAATTTTCTATGTAGACTGGGCTGGCTTCGAACTCTCAGAGATCCATCTGCCTCTGCCTCTCTGCCTCTCTGCCTCTCTGCCTCTCTGCCTCTCTGCTGCCCTCTGCGCCTCTCTGCGCTCTCTCTGCCCCTCTCTGCCCCTCTCTGCCCCTCTCTGCCCCTCTCTGCCCCTCTCTGCCCCTCTCTGCCCCTCTGCCTCTGCCATGCTTGTATTAAAGACATGGGCCAGCATGTCCAGCCTGGTGGCTTTATTGCTTGCTGCTGCACTGTAAACCTGGGAGTTTACTTGTTAGAGGCCAGACCTGAGGGAAACAGGTGCCCTCTCAGTCTCAAACCAGCATCCCACTGATGGGTAATGTACTATTGTGTATGTTTATCTTATTGATTATTGAATAAAATACTGTTTGGCCAATAAAATAATGTTTGGCAAGTTAGACGGAACTAGGAGTCAAAGAGGATTCTGGAAAATGTAATAGAGAAGTGCTGATCCAGGCAGGAAGTGACATAGCCAGGAGACTCATATTTAAGCGAAAGAGAAACAGGAAGGGCCCTCTTTTCCCCTTCCTCCTCCAGCGGCAGGATGTGATCCACCAGCCAGGAGGGACGCCAACAAGGCGTCCGATAAGATAAGTCTTATAAAATATATAGATTTATGATAATTGAGACTGAGCTAACAGATGAGGAATCCTAGTCATTGGCCAAGCAGCATTGAACCTAATACAAGTTTCTGCGTATTTACTTGGGCCCTAACTCAGGCAGGCGGCTGGCATAAAGCTCACATGTGGTGGTGGGGCTCAGGCAGCTTTTGGCGGAAAGATTTATCGTAACATCCCACAGATTCTATATGATTCTGCAGATCAATAAATGTGCAAGGCCAGAGAGAATCTTCAGTTAACACACCGTCCTCAAATAAGACATGCCAGAGAAGCTTCACCACTCTCGGCCTTCCCCTGTGCCTTCTAGTATCAGCACAAGTGTGGGGACGAATTGTGTGGGAACTTCCTGTCTGTGCTTGCCAACTTGAATGGATTTAGAATCAGCTAGGATCATTCCTGGGTATGCCTATGAGAGTATTTTCAGAGTGGTTTAGCAGAGTGTGAGCAGCATTTTTATTTCATGAACTGGGCTAAGGGATGTGGCGTGGTGGTGTGCTCCTCTAGTTCCAGCATCCGGGAGGCACATTAGATGGGTTTCTGTGAATTGAAGGCCAACCTAGTCTACACAGCACGTTATAGGCCAGCCAGGGCTGCATGATACTGTGTGTGTGTGTGTGTGTGTGTGTGTGTGTGTGTGTGTGTGTGCTATTGTATGCACACACATAACTAAAACATAAAATGAATCTCATTTGAAGGGGAGCTACTTGACTCTTTTTGCCCTTCTGCTACATAAGCACATGGAAGAGGCCATGTTGAAATCCGAGGGTAGCTTTTGCAGACAAATGCATCTGCTCTTACCTTGACCTCTGTTGTTTGTAAATTACTCAGGTGAATATGTTTTGTTACAGCACCAAGAATATGGAGCAAGATAGATTATATGGGCTATAAAATGATTGACATACTGTCCTCCTCCTCTTTATTATCTTATTGGTGTACATTAATTATCCTGGTTCTGTTGTTACAAACAATTGAGAAGAGAGTACTCATCACTTTAGATAAAATATATAAACTACCACACACCTGTAACCAGCACTCAGAATCCTGGGCCAGAAGGTTTGCAAGTTTGAGGCCATTCTGGGGTACAGAGCACATCCAAGGTTAGCCTGAGCTGTTTAGCAAACTCCTGTCTCAAAATCCACAAGAGGGGCTGGAGAGCTGGCTCTGCAGTTAAGAGCACGCACTGCTTTCTAGAGGACCTGCCTTAGGTTCTTAGACCCGTGTTCGGGTCGATCAACACTGCCTGCGAGGTCCAGGTCCAGGGGACCCGGCACCGCTATCCTCTGCAAACACCCACACTCACTTTGCACATACCCACATACAAACATACGCACGTGTATATGTCTAACAACAACAGAAATAAAAACAAGCCAGGTGTCATGGTGTACACCTGTCATCCCATCAATCAGGAGGCTGAGGAGGAGGCAGGCATGGGATGGCAAATCTGAGGCCAGGAAAAAAAAAAAAAAAAAAAAAAGAACAACCTTCAACTCCCACCACACAGATATATTCAGTCTGCTTGTGTGTGTGTGTGTGAGTCTATGTGCCTGCACACACATGCAAACTGAATTTCACAAAGAATCAGGTCACATAGGCATAATTTTAGCCATCGCAACAGCTTGCAGAACAGTGATGCCGGTTTAGCCAGCTACACTCTCAGACAGACATGCTCAACACTCACCACACAACAGTTCTTTCCTTCTCTGCTTTCTGGGGCCATCTCTGCAGCTTAGCTTTTGCTTAAGGGAAGAGGGAGAGATGGACAGACATTAAATACTCCCTTTGGAATGATCGTCAATGTTTGAAATACGGCTTAAATTTCAAAGCTGAAGACTGCACATTGGGCAGCATGTAAATCAGATTTTGAATTAAAATTCCTAATTGTGTGACAGAAATATGCTATTATTTTAAATATGAACCTTCCTTAATGTGTAAATTACTTAAACCCATACTCATCTCCCTTCTGTCTTCTGTAATAGTGGTACCTAACAAACTCATATCCAGCATTGCAAGCATGGTACAGTGGGGGCATGCCCATCATCCCAGCACTCACGATGTGGAGGCAGAGGGGGCAGGGAACCCAAGGCTCAGGCCGGTCTGCACTACGTGAGACCTTGTCTCAACAAAAAAATAGCCAGCACTAAAATCACATATAATTATGGAATGAAAAAAATCCCAAACTTGAGCAATGTAAGCCTAGTACCTGACTACTAGGTTTCAAACGTGGGACAAACAGCTGAGATGCCTACTTAGCACGTTAAGCAGACCTGGCTGCCAGGTTCTCCCAGCATCCCTCAGTCTCTACCTGTTACAGGGTTCTCCTGGATGGCATACTCCACCAACTACCCCAAACTTCTCCATCTCAGGTGTGGTAGTTTGAGTGTAATTGGCCCCCATAATCTCATAGGGAGTAGCACTATTAAAAGGTGTGGGTTTGTTGGAGTGTGTATGGCCTTGATAGAGGAAGTGTGTCACTGTGGGGGTGGGCTTTGAGGTCTCCTATGCTCAGGATTCTGCCTGGTGTCTCAGTCAACTTCCTGTTGCCTGCAAGATGTCGGACTCTCAGCTTCTCCTCCAGCACCGTGTCTGCCTGCACGCTGCCATGTTCCCCTCCATGATAATGGACTGAACCTCTGAAACTGAAAGCGAGTCACCTCAACTAAATGTTTTCCTTATGAGTCGCCCTTGTCATGGTGTTTGCACAGCAATAGAAACCTAACTAAGACACCAGGTCCTGAGCTGGGCTTTCCCTCCCTGCAGGGGCCTTCCCTTATATAATACAGTCATTGTGGTTACCTGGCCCTTTTGTCTACCCTTTACCTTCCTGGCCTCTTGGTCTTGCTCTCCCCTTCCCTCCTAGCTCCTCTCCTCATATAGTCCAGCTCAGTCTGGCCATATCCACTCTGGACTCTCCCAGATGTCCCTGCCTCTGGCTATGCTCTCCCTTTTATCTACAATAAATCTTCTCCTCCACCATACCTAACAACAGCCATGTCCTTTTTATTTGTTTATCTTTTATTCATCTGGGGATGAAACCTGGGACCAGTCGTGTCTCATGTTTGTAGCTTTTGGATGTGATCCAGTTAAAACTGTTAGGGGAAAAATATCCAGGATAGGAGCTAAATCTGGCTAAAGCAGAAGACAGAGCTGGTATGAATGGAGTAGCTGAAATCCATAAGGAGATTAACACAGTTAGAAGCCTCTGACTTTGCAATGGGGAACAGAAAAGGTGCCTTGGAAGCAAGATAGCACTCATGGAAGCTGTGTCTCACTTTCTCCAATGGACTGTAACCCCAGGCTACATGCCAAAATAAACCCACCCTCCTGGCAGCTGTTTCTAGGTAGGTATTTGATCACAACCAAAAGAAAAGTAACTAATAGAATTAGTTGCCAAGTATATTGTTATAAAGTAGCCAGATCCTTTGTCTCTTTGAAGTGTGTTGTTGCAAAGTGGCTGCCTTTCTTATCCCTGCTGTTCAGTACCCTATCTGCCTTCTCTAGATGCTGAGAAAAGCTGACCAAGGCTTTTGGACTTCTAGAACTGTAGGCCAAAATGAATTGTAGGCCAAAATGAATCTCATTCTTTCCTAATGTGTCCAGCCTCATATATTTTGTTGTAATACTAGAAGATGAACTAAGGCAATGTTGTGAACAGTCCTTCATATGTATTGCAGGCTTTTTAAATGATTTTTTAATATGAAAAGTATGGGCATAATTTATAGCCAAGTTTACTGATAGTCTTTGTAACACTTTTTTTTTTCTGTGACTTGTTTAGAAAAGCCTTTGATGCTGGGTAATATAAATATTCAACTGTTCCTTATTTCTAGGAGCTATTGTAAATCCCTAAATCCCTTCTAAGCTTTATTGAATTATAATTTATAAGCCACAAAATCTCCCCATAATGTACTATACACAGTGGTTTTGTTTATCCATGGACTTACACAAATGTCAACTTCGCCTCATTTTTAGATTTGTATGTAGTATTGCTGCTGCTGATCCAAACCCTAATATATATATATATATCTCCCTGGCCCTAGAACATTAGGACAGTGGTTCTCAACTGGTGGGTCATGTCCCCTTTGGGGTCAAATGACCCTTTCATAGGGGTCACCTAAGACCATTGAAAAATAGATGACTCATAACAGTAACAAAATTACAGTTATGACGTAGGAATAAAAATAATTTTATGGTTGGGGGGTCAGGACAACCTGAGGAACTGTGTTAAAGGGTCACAGCATTAGGGAGGTTGAGAACCACTGCTCTAGAATATTTTTGTTCTGATGCTATGACAATACAAATCAAATCCAGCAACACTTAAGGGATGAAGTTTACTTGACTTATGCTTCCGGGTCACAGTCCGACACTGAAGCAAGCCAAGGCGGAACCTGAAATCTGGTCTACTTGCTATTTCCCACAGCATTGTCCCTGACCAGTGAACTCACTCACAGCACAAGAAGGACAGAGAGGGAAGTGGCAGAGGAAGGGTGCCTGTTGCCTTGGTCACTGCCTGGACCAGGCTCATGCTGTGCAGCTTCCTTAGGTACCCCAGGACCATCTGCCCAGGGGATGGCACTACCTACAGAGGGCTGGATCCTCTTACATCATCAGTCAAGACAACCCCTCATAGAAATGCCCACAGATCAACCTGAGAAAGTTTTTCAGGTGATCTCTAAGCTGTGTTGAGTTGACAGTGAGTACTAACTAGAGCAATTTCATCACCACAGATGATACATTTAAATCTATGGTTCATTTTGGGTTTTATATTTATGATGCTTGGAAGTGGTCCAATTTTATCCCTTTGCTTATGAATATCTAGTTGTTTGAATATCGCTTGTTGAAAAGCCTACTTTCTTTTATTAAATCATGTGGGTGTTCTTGTTGAAAGTCAGATGCTCCCAAGTTTACAGATTTTTTTTTTTTTTCTGGAGCCTCACTTCTGTTCCCCTGCTCTGTATGTCTGCCTGTATGCTTCTGTCTGCCACCTAAAGTTAGAAATCTGAAACTGTGAACGTCTACCTTTGGTCTTCTTTTGATACATGGTTGACTGTTGTGTGGTGGTAAAGATGTAGAAATAAGGACACTTTGGTTGATGGGAGTGTAAACCAGTCCAGCCATTATGCAAAACAGTTCAAAGAAGCCTATTGGAATTTGTTGTGGAATATTAGTTTAAAATGTGTTACATTCACTTATGCTGTGGAATGTTTGTTTAATGATGCAAAGATGTATTGCATTCTCTTATGTTGCCTTTGTTTAACTCTGTAAAGCTGTGTTACTTTGCCTGCCTAAAACATCTGATTGGTCTAGTAAACATCTGAATGGCCAATATCTAGGCAGGAGAGAGAAATAGGTAGGACTGGCATGCAGAGAGAATAAACAGACGGAGGAGAGAAGAAAGGGGAGTGAGAAAAGGAGGAGAGGAAGATGCCAGGGGCTACACAGCCACCCAGCCACACAGCCAGTCATGGAGTAAGAAGGAAAGAAAGATAAATAGATACCAGTTATTTGCACAAATTTGAGTAAGGCAATACTGTTTGTTGTAGTGAAAAACACACAGGAACATGTCTGTGAATGACCTCGTTCCCAGAACTCACTTTTAGACTTTAAATGTGATCACACAGCAGGATGCAGAGGGAAAGGAGGCGCAAGAATACATTCAGGTGTTTCCACTGAAAACGTTCCCTGAGGAGCTGAGGATGTGAGGGGGAGAGGGTTGGAAGTGACATCTCTGAACCTGGTTACCTTTGCGCTCAGTTTTTTAAACTTTGGCACTGTGTAAACATTTCACACATTGACAGCTTAGAAAGATAAAAATAAAATCCTAAAATGGAAAACAAATTGGTCCAAATGAGCCTAACTTCATTTCAAACGTGGCAGCAACAGTTAACAGACAAAAAGAGCTATTTCAGAAGTCTCATTATATACCTCAGTAGGGTATGATCTAAGAATAAATGGAAGCCATGGCATTTCTGTTATTTATTGTTAGTAGAGTTTTAAAGTTCTAAACTAGTAGAGAAATATGTAATTCAGAAATGGAAGAAATGTTACATAATTATAAACACAAATTATCAGTGTAAGAGGAAATAAATGCCAAAAACAACTATTTGGGGACTGGTGAGATGGCTCAGCAGGTAAAGACTCTTGGGGCCAAGGCTAAAGTCTGAGTTCAATCAAGGGAACCCACATGGAATGAACTCCCCAATAAATAAGTATAAGAAAAAGTTAAAAAGGATACTAAGTCAAAGTTAAACCATTATCAGATGAAATTAGAGTTGACTCATTGTGCACAGAACCATCTTCTTTAAAGGCTATTTGCTTTCCTCGGGTTAGATGTCCCCTGAAAGGGCCTAAAAGAATAACACCATACTGACAACACACCTCACTCCAGACCTTAATATCAAGATATCATTCCTCACCAACAAGAAGCATGTCCCTGCCTTTAACAGACGTGTGAATTTCCCAGTGGTTCAGATGCACTGTGGATGTGGTTGAGCAGCAAGCAAGCCAGCCCATGCCCTGTGCTTGGTGTGACCTGAGCTGGCCCACACTCTGCTGTACACATGGCCTCCTCCTGAATGTAAAGCCAGGAGAACACTACAGGGAGATCTAAATGACTGTGCTCCCAGTCCTTGAGCTACAAACATCTTTTAAATTAAAATTTATTTTTATTCTATTTGTAGGGGTGTTTTGCCTGCATGTATGTCTGCACACCACACACATGCCTGGTGTCCACAGAAATCAGAGAGGGCATCAGATCACCTGGACCTGGAGTCACAGGTGGTTTGAGCTGCTGTGTGGGGGCTAGGAATCAAACGAAGGTCCTGTGGAAGAGCAGCCATTGCTCTAAACCACTGAGCCAGCTCCGCATCCCTGAAATGCAGAGACCATTAGGGTGAACTTTACACAAAGAGCTCTGTGCTTGGGGAACAACCCAGGTATCATGTGACCCTGTCACAGGCTTGCTATAGAGAGTCAGGGCAAGTCCTGTCACCTTTTGGATCTGAGTTTTCCTCTGTGAAACACAGATGAGAGAGTTGACTTTCTGCCTCTTTAAACAGTGATTTGAAGCTTTCTCCAAGTAGGGCAACGTGTCTGCCAGTAAGAGAGCAGCAAGAAAGACTGAGATGGTGCTGCAGTGGGGAAGGAGCCCTGCAGTCCAGGGGGCTCAACACATGGCTCCTTGATTCAAAGAGCGATATTGGGGGAGAGAGTGCTGGAGAGATGGCTCAGTGGTTAATAGCTCCGTGCTCCTGCAGAGGACCTGAGTTCATTTCCTAGCCCCCACATTGTGTTGCTCACAAACACCTGTAACTCTGGCTTCAGGGGATCCAATGTCCTCTTCTGTACTCCAAGTCACCTGGCACAGGCACAGGCATAGGCAAAAATGTACAAATAAATAGAAATGATTTTTTAAAGGGTAATATTTTGGTATATAATCTATAACTATTCCTAATTTCAATCAGTAAATTAATTCAACTGCTACTAAAATATGCTTTTGATTATGCCTTGTAAATAAATATTTGTCCTTCAGTCTACAGGGCCAAGGTGGGTTCTGGGTGGTTCCAGCCATCCCCACCTCCGTGTGGCTGTGACTGGAGATGGCAGCATAACCATGTTAGAACTGGCTGGACTTATATTACATTTCAGATGACACCGTGGCTGTGCCTCTGAAACAGAGCAAATCTGTTTACTTGCATAACTGGGGAATTAGGCAACCATCCGTGACCATTCATCAAAAAACCTTAGCATTCAAAACTCAGTAAGCATGAAATCTCATTGAAAAACCATTTCATTGTCTTAATTATTTATTAGGTTTCTCCAAGTCTGACAGACCTTCAAGGTCATCACTTGGACATTAATTATCATTGTAATGCTGCTGGTAAAAGAGTTGAGTGTGAGTTTACATCTTCGTGGTGAGAAAAAAAAATGGGAAGTGAACTTTCTTGAGTCTTTTTGGGACTTGGGATCTATGCCAGTCTGCACAAATTCCTGTACAGAGACCTGGAAGGAGAGGTGCCTGCTGACTGGTGTATTATGGAATATTATTTTAACTATGTAAAGATGTGTTACATTTGTTTATGCTGCAGAATATTACATTAACGACTGTGTAAAGGTGTGTTACATTTGTTTCACCTTGCCTGCCTAAGGCACCTGATTGGTCTACTAAAAAGCTGAGTGCTCAATAGCTGGGCAAGCGAGGGATGGGCGGGGCTGGTGGGCAGAGAGAATAAATAGGGAGAGAGAAGGAAGAGAACGAGGGAGAAAGAGAGGCACATGCCTGGGACCAAAAGCCAGGCAGCCTCCAGACAGACAGACACTGGAGGAAGCAGGAAAATAAGACATACAGAGAGGTAAAAAGCCCAGAGGCAAAAAGTAGGTAAAGAGAAACAGGTTAATTTAAGTTAACTAGGGCTAACCAGAAATGAGCCCAAGTTAAACCGAGCATTCATAACTAACAAGTCCCAGTGTCATGATTTGGGAGCTGGTTGGTGGCCCCAAAGAAAAAAGCCTGGTACACTGGGTCGCTGATGCAGGGTGTGGAGTGCCATGGAGCTGTTGCAGAAAGTACTCTGCCCCCATTCTGGGTGATTTTCTGATTCAGTCAACAGTGACCAGATGCCTCTGTTTGTGCCATGTTCCATGCTGGTTTGGAAACACCACAGCAGAGTTACTGGAACAGATGGGGCAGCGTTAAGCAAATTCTTCCCACAATAAACGCTAGGGTACACTTTTATCTTACATTTTGTTTTCACACTCGTGTGCGCGTGTGTGTGTGTGTGTGTGTGTGTGTGTGTGTGTGTGTGTGTGTGTGTGTTAGTTTGCTTTATGTTAACATACAAGACAGCATGACCAGAAAGGAATTTTCAGATGGATTTATTTCAACTTACATTATCAAAGGAAACTGGGTCAGAAACTGAAGGCAGAGGGACCACGGAAAAACTCTGCTTAACTGAAAGGCTTGGTTCTTCTTGTTTACTTATGTAGCTTTCTTGTATAGCCCCCCACCACCACCCCCCCCACACACACACACTTTCCTAGGGATGGCAGGTCCTCCTGTACCAATCAGCAATTGAGAAAATGCTCCACAGACATGCCCACAGGCCAGTCTGATGGAGGCAGTTCTTAGGGTGAGATTTTTCTCAGGGATGTCAAGTTGACAACTAAGATTAGCCACCATGCCCACAGGCCTCAGTGAAGGTGTGGAGGTCAAAGGACAGCCTCCGGTGTTGGTGAAGCTCCACCCAGCGGCTACTCGGAGGTGTAGTCCAGGAATGCTCCTAGGTCCCTGTAAATCCTGTCTTCCTGCCACTCCACTCTGTCCCAGCACATACTCCTGTGAGCTCAGCACAAGGCTTGTTTAGGCCAACAACACTGCCAGTTGTGCCAATGATAATAACATAAATGTTCCCTGTAGGAACAGGGCTGCCATGGCAATGCCTCCTCCTGTTCAAGGATGCCCTGGACACATCAGATTCTATTTTTACGGAAAGCAGAATTGTCTGTGTCTCCAGCACACACTGATTCCTTGGCTTCCTGAGAGGCTTGCCCTTGGGATCTAACATTAGAACCAAGACCACTGTGAACCAGGGAAGGGTGTAAAAATGGAGCCTGCTGAGTCATCTTTGTCTAGCAGTACTGCCTTGGCAGCCTTGATTTGAAACACCGGACGTTGATGCTGTCTTCAAATAATGGAGCCCCAGAATGTGGGCTGGACCCAGTGATGTGTTTTTAACAAAGGGAAAGAGGCAGAAATCCTGGTGCGTGTCCTGAGGATTAGCCGATTAAAAAGTATGAAAGTATGCCAGCGCTGCCCCCTTCTCTTGCTTCTTTCTCCCTCTGCAGGCAGGCAGCTGCCAGGCCACGGGTACCCAGTGGCCACTCTGTGGAGCTGTCAACCGGAACTAAGGTCTCCTGCCAAGTCATGTGCACCACTCACTGGGCAATCAACCCCCCCCCCCCCCCCGCCAGCCTCCTGCCACTGCAGCCTTAGGTGACAATCTGAGTGGGAAAGACTCAGCCTGAAGTACCAGGCTGAGCCATCCTGTCCTGTTTCTCAGAAACACTGTAAAGCAATCATATATGTGCTGTTTAGTTGCTTTATAAAGTCCCTGTTAAGTGTTTGGAGCGACACTCTGCTCACCCTCCCACTTGGGGGCGCTATCGTACAACAGCCCAACCTATGAATCCCTCCTCACCAGGCTGAGGAGAAACACTTCCATGGGTCTCACAGCCACGGAGTGGACACTTGTGAGTTAAGTACTTTTACCTTTTGAATGTACAATTCAATTTTCATGAATAGTAAGATTTGTCACAATGTCTCATTCATATCCATCCAGCAGATTGAGTATCCCACATGACATGTGTTAATTGCTTTGATTTTTGACAGCTAGAAATCACACCACAGTGACATATGCTTTCAAATGAGTGCTTATGATTCAAAAATTTCCAAATTATAGTCTTTTTATTAGCATTGTATAAAAATATCACAAGCAAGCTTTCCCCTTAACTTTCCCCTCAATTGTGATCAACAAAGATTTACATTTAAAAAAAATGTGATTTTAGCATGCACCAATTTCTTGCTGGTGAAAAAGGAGTGAGCTCTCAATTCACCTCTGTTGTGGTTAGAACTGGAAGGTTGTGAATGAATACTTTGTAGTCCAGTTAGCCAAGAATTACTTTAATGTTGCATTTTGGTAAAGAAACTGTTCTCACCAAGCATAATTTGAACTTGAGTTCCGAAAGTAACCTCATTAATAACTTTAAATGTATGATGTAATCAGAACAATGGCAACTCAAGGCTTACCATTCAATGGTACTGATTTTATTTTATCTTTTGTTCTGTCATTTTTGTTCGCACAAATGATAAAAATCAGTTGGTGCAGGCAGCAGCTGAGCTGGTTTAGCCCCATAAATTGTGGCATCTAAGAGTCAGTCTCTTAATCTCTGACATCAGTGTACTTCCTACTGGAGGAGCCACTCCACCCCGGTGCCCAGTGAGAATAAAATGCTGGACCTCTCACCTACCAGGGAGCTACCCTTAGCCCTGATTAAGCTTAGCTCTGGCTGCTCTTCTGGGCCAGGCTCCTTCTCAAGCCAGACAGAAACCAGTTGTTTTCAGTTTCGGAGGCTCCCAGTAGAGAGGGAGAGACAGCACAGAAGACAGGGTAAGAAAAAGCACAACTGTTCTGTGAGTGTTTTAGGCTGGGGTTCAGATGCTCAGTGAGGCTCAGTGAAGCAAGGAAGGAGATCCCAGTGAGAAGGTTGCCCTAAGTCTGAGTAGCTTGCTACACAGGCTCCCTGCTCGCTGCAGAAGTACAGAAGACCAGGATGCTGCACACACCCCCAGAAGAGTATCGCAGGCCTAAGCACCCACTTCGAGGTCCTCCCTTCCTCCCCACCCTCCACAGACTTTTCCGTGGGTCCCTACACATGCTGTCTTTCCTCTTCCTGGAATGGCTGTGTGTGCCCTGGACCCCTAGACTAGACTCGGCTTGTGTGATGTAGCTCTTCTCATTGAGTTAGTTAGTTAGTTAGTTTAGTTAGTTAGTTAGTTAGTTGGGAATGAAAGAAATCCAAAAGACTCTAATGAAGCAGGTTGACCACAAGAGGAAAACGGTGGCAGATTTCCTTTTCACGTCTTTTAACTGAAAAACAAACAAACAAACAAACAAATAACAAAGGTGTGGTGTCAGCTATGTCAGCTACTTCTGTCACTGGGATAAAATCCCTCCCACAAAAGCAACTGAAACTGCTTGCTATCTGTTGAGCCTATCACCCACCCAGTCACACTGTCCTGTTACTGAACATTGCCCTATGGTTAAAAATATATATAATTAAAAACATTTTGAAGCAAAATTAAGGAACTTTGGATCACAGTTGAGAATACAGTCCATCATGGTGGGAAGTGATGACAGGCATGTGAGGTGCTGGTCACAGTGTATCCACAGTCAGGAAGCTTGGGTGTGTGTGTGTGTGTGTGTGTGTGTGTGTGTGTGTGTGTGTGTGTGTGTGTATGCTGGTACTCACTGGTCACAGTGTATCCACAGTCAGGAAGCTTGGTGTGTGTGTGTGTGTGTGTGTGTGTGTGTGTGTGTGTGTGTGTGTGAATGCTGGTCACAGTGTATCCACAGTAGTCAGGAAGCAGGGGGGTGGGGGGATGGGTGTGGGGGGTATGATTACTGGTACTCTGCTCAATTCTTCCTTTTTACTCAGCCAAGGACCTCAGCCACGGGATGGTGCTGTCTCCAACTAGGATGGGTTTTCCCACCTCAGTTAATTCCCTAACAGACACACCCAAAGTCTGTCTGCTGTGTGACTTGAGAGTCTGTCAGTCATTTCTTGAACCATTGGCTAATTCTGTAATTCTTTCCTGTTTCAAAGTCACAAATCCTAGCTTGCATAATACAGTTCCTAAAAGAATACAAAGTCTCCTGCTGAGGACACCAAGCAGAACTGAGCATCTGTCCATGTCACAGCCAACAGAATGAATAGAACTGCCTAGATGCTCTTGTGACCCCGTGGGCAATACAGGGACCACTATCACAAAGGCCATGGTGACTGCCACCAACTAAGTGAGAGAGTGTCCTTAGTCTCTGACCTAGATGCCTGCTCACGCCTTTCCGAAGAGTCCATGGTGCTGAGACAGGCTAACTTTCAAGCTCACAAGTGGATAAAATTTCAAGTGTGTGTTTCTTGGTCCTACTGATAACAGACTCTGCTAGTTAAGTCACCCACAGAACCGAAACCCAGCATTGGCAATGCATGCTTCTCAGGTGAACAATTTCAGGGGGATCCTATCATTCCAATGACTCTGTCCCAGGAGTGTATTAGATACACAGAAGAATGAAAAAAACAAAAAAAAAAACCATGATCCTTTTAGCCTGTTCCCTGCTAAGATGATAAATCGAAAAGGCAACTGGAACCAAATTGTGTCTTTGGTTATTCCACAGATGAGAAATAGTCCTTATTCTATGTAATAGGTTTTAAGTCAAAACACACCAGAACTAAAGTAGCACATTTAGCCAGATACTAAAGATACCTACATGATACAATCCCATCCTAACAAAGAGAGGTTTGCATATCACACTACAGGGAGGATGCAAAGAATTTACAGTCTTCATTCCAGACAGATGGAACAGATCTTTAAAATATGAAAATAAGCTTCTGTTTTTCATTCCTCAATATCGACATGCAAAACACACACACAAAAAAAAACTTAATGAAAATTTAAAGGTCATTTTTCTTTCCACTTATTTCTATTTGATCTGTTGAGACATTTTAAACATTGTGCAAAATATTTGACTATAATTGATTTGGTTTAAAGGTTACTGTCAGGTGTTACATTTTAAATGTAAATTTGTATAATCAGAATGGTAATTCTCCACCAACATTGCTATTTATATAGACTTTTTAATCCATCACTCTCTAGAACCTTACTTTTTACATTGTGTGTTATATGTGTGCTCGTGTATGTGCACAGATACCTCTCTCTCTCTCTCTCTCTCTCTCTCTCTCTCTCTCTGTGTGTGTGTGTGTGTGTGTGTGTGTGTGTGTGTGTGTGTGTGTGAGCACACACTCGAGTGCTTGTGGAGGCCACAACCTGAAATGGTTCTTTTTGAGATAGAGCCTCTCACTTGCCTGGAATTCCATCACACTTCACTGGCTGGTCATGGGCCAGGGTCTACCTTTCTCTGCTTCCTTGGTGTGGGGATCACAAACTCACAGTACCAGGCCAGTTCGTCCTTCCTTCCTTCCTTCCTTCCTTCCTTCCTTCCTTCCTTCCTTCCTTCCCTTCCCTTCCCTTCCTTCTTTTCTTCTTCTTTTTTTTTATGTGATTTATGGAAATAAACCAGGCCCTCACACTTCAAAGTCAAGTATTTTATTGACTGGACTATGTCCTAGCCCTAACTCCTAAGTTTTCACTTTAAAATGTATTTATTTTTAAGTGTATGTGTATTTGTGTGGGGGTGTGCTAGAAGAGGAGACTGGATTCCCTGGAGCTGGAGTCACCAGTGTTGTGAGCTACCTGGGGTGGATACTGACAACCAAACTCAGGCCCTCTGTCAGAGCATCAGGTGCTCTTAATCACTGAGCCATCTCCCCAGCTCCAGTTTTCACTTTTAAAAATATTTTCTTGATGCCATTCCAAGATTTTCAAACACAAATACTCCAACAGAATTTTAAATCATATCTTAGTCATGCTGGGAAGAATTCAGCCCAGCAGGAAAATCTGTAAAAACCACAGAGGTATGTAGGGGAAATGTTAGCCACACCCTCTTGGGGGCTGGCACAGATGACACAGACCATGCACACTTGGGCATGGTCAGAGTGACGTAGCATGACCTTAAATATGAGGGTGGCTCTCTCTGTTCCCTGACCTGCCTTGTGGTACAAGACTGACTCTGTGGCGTGAGTACATTTATAATAAACATCTGCTCATCACACTTGCTCTGATTCCATCGCCATCTGCATTTATTGCGTTTCACTTTAGAGCTACTTGGAGATGCTGGAAAATGTCTAGGGCAGCAAACAAGGCTAGTCCTGGAAAGAACCAGCACATGGAGGTATGTTCGCTTTAAGCAGAGTTCTAAAGACACTATTCCAAAGGCCTGGGTGGAGTGCGGGAAGACCATATAGCATGGTTGGCACTCTGAGCCTAGTTGTGTTTTGAATAAGAATGGCCTTCATAGGCTCATATATTCGAATGTTTAGTCACCAGAAACTTGCACCATTTGAAAGGATTAAAAGGATCAGGAGGTGTGGCCTTGTTGGAGTGGGTGTGGCCTTGTTGGAAGAAGTGTGTCACTGGGGGTGGTCTTTGAGGTTTCAAATGCTTAAGCCAGGTCCATTACCACTTTCTCTTTCTGCTAAGTGCAGATCCGGATGTAGAACTCTCAGCTACTCCTCCAACACCAAGTGTGCCTGCCACCATGGTCCCCAGTGTGGTGACATGACAATGGACTAAACCTCTAAAACCTACAGCAAGCCCCAGTTAAATGCTTTCTTTTTATAAGAGTTGCAGTGGTCGTGGTGTCTCTTCACAGCAATAGAAGAGTGACTAAGATATTAGTGATGGCTGGGAGTCACCAGCATGCTAGAGCTAGAGCTAAGGAGCAGGAGAGTTACTCAAACATATGGAAGGCTTCCTGGCCACAGCTTCATGGATGACAGCCAACTCACCAGCCTGCGGTGACTCAGCATACAGAGAGCCAAACAATGAAGCCTGTGACCTCCTCTTCCTTCCACCAGTCTCCTGTCCATGCCTCAGCAACCAAACCCATCCAGTGGCAAAGGACAAGGAAGTTCCTGCTGTGGTCCATGGGGTGAGTCAGCTTCTCATAGAGAGAGGAAGAAAGACAGACGAAGAACTTGTCTAAATTGCAGCCATTCAGGCTGCACATGAGGAAGGGGTAGTCTCAATTTTGCAAATTTCTTTAAGAGACATTTTCTGTTGCTGAAAGAAATCAAGGGCTCCCTATGAGAAGTGAGGCGAGCTGGAAGTCGTCTAGAATCTGAGCTGCCATGCTGGAGACAACCAGAGGTTATTTAGTGAGTCATTCTTGTATGATGAGAATATTTTAAAAATAACTCTCAGGGGAAAAATGTATTATGAATGTATATGCAGAACTCCTGCCTCAATTTTTGCTAGTAAAACCCCAACTTACTGAAGGGACCAGCTCCCCTTTCGGCAGTCATAATGGCCAAACACATGCTTGTCTGACCTTGTCCTAGACACTAGAAAGTCAGATGCCTGCCTCGTGACAAGGAACCAATCAGAAGTTAGCTGGTGGCGCTATGCTTTACCACCCTGGGTATACTTTACGGACAAGCACACAACAATGACGCGGAGCATAGCAACCACCCTGGGAGGGCCTATGGGCCATAACAACCAGTTGGCCAATCAACACAGGGCAAACCCTCCAAGCCTGGAGGCACACCAATAGTGAGCCTGAGCGTACCCCTAGACACTCCCCTTACGCTGCCCTACAAGATCTCTTGGGAGGCCCTAGGTCTTGTCTTTGCTAGCCATCCACCACGGTGGGTGGGTGAAAGACCCGAGCTAACATGGGGTTAGCTCGTTAAAAAAACAATAAAGCCTCGTGCAGTTTGCAGCAAGCTCTCGAATCTGCCTGGTGATTGGGGTGACCTCGGTCGTGGCCTGGGACCCCGGATACCTGAGTTTTCCGGGGGTCTAACATTACAAGATGGGAAATGGCAGCTTGAGAAGGATGGGTGTCAGACAAGTTTTGCCATTTTTCTTAGAAACTATCCAGAGGGAATAAGCACACTGAGAAACAAACAGACGAGCAAACGCCACTTTTGGCATCACAAGGTGAAACTCAAACCACACAAACTGCAGAGGGAGTGGGTCCCAGTGGACAGGCGGGCTGCAAGAGGTAAGAGGTGTGTTCACAGTCCCTGGTTGCAGATCAGGCTGAGGGACATTCCATGGTAAAGATCGTGGAGGAGAGATGGCAAGCCAAGTCTAAGTCAGAGGGAGGCCGACATGCAGAGAGACTGGAGGCAGAAGGAATGTGGGCAGGGCTAAACAAAATTTGGTGAATCACACACATTTGTAGGTTGGTCTCAGTCTGCCAGCAAGAAAACCATTGAGTAGCCTAGAATTTGGCTTTAGATGGTACAAACTAAGGTAGATCACCACCTAAACCCTGACTTGTGCGAGAGAGGGAGAGAACAGAGGAGACAGGGGAGGACAGGGACACAGTGGAATTTTCAAAGGTGTGACCCCAGTGACCTACCTCCTCCACCTAGTCCCCACTTCCTAATTTGTCTCTCTCCTAGCACTGCCACCAAGTTATGAGTCCACCATTAGGGTCATTCATGCCGTAGGTGAGAATCTCATGACATAGTGGCCTCCCTCAAGTTCTTCCCTGAGTACTGTAGCCTTCAACATGTGAACGTTGTAGGCTAATCATAATACACACACGCGCATGCACACACACACACACACACACACACACACACACACACACACACACACTTCTGACCTAACTACACCTGTGCCTTGTTGCTAAAACATCTGGCAAAGTACAATAGTAATAAAGTGAGTGACAGAAGGTGGACGGGACAGGGAACTCAAAGGTTGAAGAGACACCAGTGTGGAGTAATGAGACTCGTTTTTTTTTGTTGTTGTTGTTTTTCTTCCTCTTAATTACCTGCTGGCTTTGATCTGAAGGCTGGCTGAAAGGGGAACAACCAGAAACAATCAGAAAACAAGTTGGAGAAACCTTAGCATCCAACCACAAGGCTGCTGGGAGCAAGATCATGAGTTGTGAACTACTCATGGTTTTCCTTTCCGAGATTAGCCTGGTCAAGAAGCTGACATCTAAGACAGGGAGGAAAAACAACAACAACAAAAAAAAAAAAACAAAAAAAACAACTGTCCTTCTGGAGCTGTGGTTCTCAACCTTCCTAAAGCTTCGACCCTTTAATGCAGTTCCTCACATGGTGACCCACAGGCTCTAACAGGCTGGAGCACGGCAAACATGGCACCGATGGGTTTTGCCTTTTTCTCCCTTTCCCTCTTCCTTGCTAAAAACTGTAAGATTACATTTCTAAAGTTAGTCCCCACAGCACACTCCCTTATTTGGTCATTAACTCATTCCTGAGACTAAACGCCAAGATCCAAGACTCAAAATTCATTATTTGGCTAACATGTCCAATCAGGACTTACCAGCTCACCCTAGCACAGATCCCCTTTCTCCTTAAAAATCCACTCCTGCAAAAATCACCTGCTTGCTGGTGTTGCTTGTGTCTGCCTTGGTGCCCCCACCTCCCCCACCCCTGCCCCAGTCATGTGTGCACTTGCCCCTTAAGGGTGATAGAATTTGGTGTCTGAGTGTGTCCTGTACTGACTCTGAGGGGAAACACTCCCTTGCTTATTCTTATTACTATGTCATAACTGTAATTTTGCTACTTTATTAATCATAATGTAATATCTGTGTTTTCTGTGGTCTTAGGCCATCCCTGTGAAATAGTCCTTTGACCCTCAAAGGGTTTGCGACCCACAGGTTGAGAGCCACTGTTCTAGAGAGAGCCCCTGGGGAGTGGGGCTCCTGGGAGCAGCAGAGAATGGCGCTTTGAAAGGCATGTTGAAGGGGCCTAATTCTGGGTGGTTTGTTATGTAGCAAAGGATACTTAATACAGGGGTTCATGCCTGTCCTAGCCTGCTTCAATAAAACACGGACCAAGAACAACTTGGGAAGGAAAGGATTTATTTGGCTGGAGACAGGACCTGAAGCAGAGAGCATAGAACACTGCTTACTGGCTTGCTCAGTTTGCTTTCTAAAACTGCACGGTACGACCCGTAGTGGGCTGGGCCCTCTCACATCATCAAGAAAATGCCCAGACAAGCCTATAGGCCTATGTGGTGGAGGCCATTCTTTAATGCTCCTTCTTCCCAGGGAACTGCAGCTTGTGTTGGGCTCTCAAAAACTTTTCCTTAGCAGGCACAAGGTCTTGGACTGAATCTCCAGTGTAAGGATCATCTGAGCAAAAAGGATTTTAAAAAATTCCATTCAAACGATGTTTTTTGAATACTTCCAATAAAATACCAAAAGATGAACTTATGTACAAGGATGAATATAAGTTCAGGGGGTGAGTAAAACAGGAACCCTGCAACTATAATCCCACAAGTCTACTGAATCATTAATTGGCTCTAATAAAGTTCGTGAACGATTTGCCTTGGTTTTCAGAGAGGAGAGAACTTCAGGACCCCGCTGAGACACAGCCAAGAACTGTTCCTTAAGGCAGGGAGGGGGCTGGGAGAAACAGCCTCCAACCCGGCATACCTCCAGGGGTGGGGCTGGAGGCCTTGTCCCCTCTGCGGCTGCCAGAAGCCAGGAGTCAACCCTGTTTGGCAAGGGCCAGAAACCGGAAGGGTGTGGAGGGTGGAGGCCGGAGGGTAGGGGTGGGACGGTGTCTGAGAGTTCTAGGAAGTGCAAGGGGATCGGGAACCCTATGGATCCCTGCGGGTGAGGTTTCAGTTACCAGTCGGGTCTGAGCTTCTCATCACCTGGCACAACTAAACCAGACTTGTGCTCACACTGGATTCTGGTCTAAGAGATTAAGAAAGAGCCTAGTCCCCTCCATTCGCGACCGCGCCAGGCCGAGCTGGCCGGCGAGCCCGGGCCCCAATCCCACCACGAAGACAGCCAGCGGGGCCCCGCCCCTCCCGCCCAGGCTCCACCTCTGCTCGCTCCAATGACAACAGGCCAGGCCCCGCCCCGAGAGGCTCCGCCCCACTCCCCGAGGCCCCGCCTCCATGCCGTGGCTGCGGCTCCATCCCCATCTCACCACAGGGACAGTTGGCGAGGCCCCGCCCATTCAGCTCTGCTCCACCCCACCAAAGTGACAGCCCTCAGGGCCCTGCCCACCCCGCCTAGGACCCGCCCCCTCCCGAGCGACAGCCAGTGAGGTTTCGCTCTGCACAGCTCCGCCCCGCTTCCTCCCAACTTACAACTACCGAGGCACCGCCCCTTTCCCACTGGTCCCGCCCACCCCGGCTGAGTGACAGCCCGAAGGCCCCGCCCCGCCTGGTCGTTGACGCCTCCTGGCGGCCTAGAGCGCCACGCCCCGGTCGCGCATCCAGTCTGCCCCGCGTCGGCGCCGCGGGCCTGGTTCTCCCGGCTCGGGCCGCCCCCCGAGGACGCTGCGCGGGCGGCCGGTGAGTGGGAAGGGGCGCAGGCGGTGCGGTGGGCCTGCCGGGGCCTCCCCCGCGGGGGAGAGAGACGCGGACGCTCTGCAAGGGTGAGGGCCAGCGGAGGCAGGGGGATGGCGGCCGGCTTCGCGGGCGTCAGGCCTGGGTCCTGGGGTGCCGGCCGCTCCTGTGATTGACACTTGGGGAGGACTCGGGACCCCGGTGGCTGAGTCCTTCCAGGGTGGCCGGGCCCATTGTGCGCTCTCCGTGATGGATGTCGCACGACTCGGGCGGGTTGGATGGGCAGCGAGCCCTGTCCGCGCAGGCCGATCGCCCGAGAAACCCCGTTTTTTGGTTTTGTTTTTCCCACCAGATCTGGGGCGGTGCGTAGGTGTCCTGACTTAAGTACCCTTCAGGTTCATTTCCCCCTCCAAACTCAGCGGGGTCGTGCTCTCATCTAAAACCCTGGACGCGCGCACTCGAATCCCGGGGGTTTTCAAAGTTTGAAGCGCAGCGTGAGTTGCCTGCTTTGTATTTAGAAAGTCACACTAACCTTAGAGGACTAGATGTTTCTAAGGGCTCATTCTGTTCTTAACTTTTCAAACAGTTTTAAGTGCAGCTGCCAACCAGGATGGGCCGTGAGATGTTCGCTGGAGGAGGGGTCTCTACCTGATGTGTGAGCAACTGAGTGTACTCACATGGACTAACGGGCTGTGACTTTGCCGGGGGTATAGTTTAGTTTTTAAACTTTGTGTGTGTTCACGTGTGAGTGCCCGCACGAGGATACCACGCAGGCTCGGGCGCTCAGGACCACAGGTGCTGGCCCTGGCCTTCCACCTTGGGTGCGGCAGCGGCTTCATTCTTTGCGGCTGTGCTGCCCACTGCTCTAGGCCTAAGCAATTCGGCCTGACAGCATCTCACCCTAGGAGCTGGGATCACAGAAGCGCCGGATGGCCTGGCTTAAGGTGCGTTCTGGGGGTCCAAATTTAGGTCCTTTTGGTGAGAAATGAGAGCTTCAGAATAGTGGACGGGGCACAGACAAGACCTGGTGACGTGTCGTGTGTTTGTGAGTTCGTTTATGTGTTTGGGTAACAGTAGTACAAGTGCTGAGTGTGTGTGTGTGTCTGTGTGTAGGGGTAAACCGGGAAAGATGGAACACAAAAGAGGATAAATGTAAATGCTCCGTAAAAATGTTCTGAACTGAATGACCTCTATTGACGTCTTGATGACTTTCTTCCTAATTTGAGTATGTAAAAGTATTTTTACTTATTATTGTGTATATGAATATAGGTGTGCATATACCTAGGACCATGTATAGGGGTCAGAGGTCAAATATCGGGAGCCAACTCTCCCCTTCCATCTTTATGAGATGCAAGTTCTGAGGGTTAGAACTCAATCAGGTTTGCATGGCAAGCACTTTTATCACAACCACCACCCACATCCCACCATCTCACCAAACCAACTTTTGTGTATATAAATACACACATTACATAATGGGGGACTGTTCTAATATTTGTAACTCTTTCAACTTAACATTTTCCTTAATCACTAAAAGTTCACTCTGAAAAACCAATTATTCATTTGAAAATAATATTAGTATTTCAGCTATGTGTTTCATACATGATGGGAAATGAAGAATTAGGGCTGATCATGCCAAGTGTTTAAATGCCATCCATGCTACTGTGAGCCAGTTTCTTACCAGTGTATTCATAAATGATCTGTACCTTTCTGCCTTTGCACACAACCACATAATCACACTCAGAATGCTGAGTGTTGGACTTGGTTGTTGTTTTTAGTTGATTTTTTTTTTTTTTTAGTTGTTGATTTCAACTTGACACAAGCTATCCTCATCTGAACAAATACTTCCATCAAATTGACGTGTACTCAAGTCTGTGGGGCATTTTCTTGATTAATGATTAGTGGGGGAGGGCCCAGGCCACTGGGGGTGATGCCATCCCTAGGCAGGTGGCCCTGGGCTGTATAAGAAAACAGGCTGACCAAGCCAATAAGCAGTATTCCTCTATGGCCCCTACTTCAGTTCCTGTCTTGTCTTCCCTGATGGCTGAAGCCAAATACACCCTTTCCTCCCCAAGTTGTTTTTTGGCCATGGTTCTTATCTGAGCGATAGAAACTCTTAAGACAGTGTTGCATGCAATCTGAAACCATTGTTTTGAATGCATACGAGTTTTTATGTATACTTGTTAGAAAGGGGGAAGTAAGGAATTTTGGGGGGGCTGGGGGAAAGATATCTTAAGTGATTTTTTTAATTAAAAAAAATTTTTTTGGTTTGTTTCGAGGCAGGTTTCTCTGTGGCTTTGGAGGCTGTCCTAGAGCTAGCTCTTGTAGACCAGGTTGGTCTCAAACTCACAGAGATCTGCCTGCCTCTGCCTCCCGAGTGCTGAGATTAAAGGCGTGTGCCCCCCTCCTTATAAGATTTTTATTTTGAAATAATTTGGGTTTTAAAAAATCTGAAGAAATACTGAGTCCTTATGTTCCAGCTTCCCTGATGCTAACTCCTCGTATGTTCTTAGTGCAATTCCTGAACATGGAAACCAACACTGACACAGTTCCATTTGTGACCTGCAGACCTTAGAGCAAACCAGTCTCCCACTCACAGGACCCAATGTATTTAGATGTGCTGTGTCCTTAGCTGTTAACAAAGGTGTCCTCCCAGACAAGACGAGCTGTGCCGTAGAGCAGGCATGACAGGAAGCCAACGACTGTTCTTAACTTCATCTTCTGAACACGGTGTCTCCGAAAGGACGCACGTCTTTCTTTCCTGTGCACACAGCTGCTTTCTTTCCTGTGCACACAGTGTGTGATTGAGTAAATCACACACTGAAGGGTACCTTTTCTTGTGTGTATGTTTCAAGACCAGAAGTCAACCTCAGGTGTCTTCTTCAGTTACTCTGTACCATGTTTTTTAAGTCGGGGTCCCTCATTGGTTCAGAACTCATCAGTTAGCTAGGCTGGCTGGCCAGGTCCCCACAGCCCACCTGCCCAGCTGTAGGATTACATGTTCATGCTTCAATGCCCAGCATTTTAACGTTGGGTTCTGGGGATTGAACTCAGCTCCTCAGGCTTGCAATGGCAATGGGTTCACTGCCTGAGCCGCCTCCCCAGCCCTACCATACAGGGTTAATTACACTCAGGTATCAATTCCAAGTCACCACCGTGTTACGGAATAGAAGGACTGATCAGGTAATCCAGGTGTCTTAACTTTTTATTAGGATAGGATTTACAACAGAAATCCCTTTCAAAGCAGTGTGCCAAGTGCCACCTCCTTTCTCCAGATCTGTTCAGCCCTGAAGATGAAAATTGCAGCCTTTCTTACATGCGTGTGCATGCCTGTGTGTCTGTTTAGAACAGGCTGTCACTCTGTAACCCGGGGTTGTTCTGTTTGTGGCTCAGACTGGTCTCAAACTTGTCTTCTCCTCCTGCTTTAGCCCCCAGAGTGCTGGGATCACAGGTTTGTGCCACCGACCGTAGCTTACTTAGAGTGCTTACCATGGAAATTTTTGAAGTTGTGGCGAGTTCTGTAGGTGAAAGCCGCATGACAGCATCTGTACACTCCTTCACCACCCCCTTCCCCCCTCAACTCTGTCTTTCTCTGAATACTGAGCACCTTTCAGATCCTCCGGTGAATGTGAAAGCCAGGTGTATCCACTTGTCTGTGCTCTGTTGGTAATTCAGCACACCCTGGAGGAGACCACAGCCCAGCACAGCTGTCTGGAGCCCTGCACAGGGCCCCTGAGAAACCCCAGCTGCTCAGCTTTCTGGTCACTGTCCCCTTGGCCTGCAGTCTTGACCAAGGGGAAGCTGAAAGAAGGGAAGTGCCTCCTTTCCCTAGTGCCCTGGAGGTTGGTCTGTTGAGTCGTGGGCACTTTTTAGAATGCTCCTGCCACAGCCATGCCCGTGGCACACTAAAGCCTCACGTTCCTGTCCTCACGTTTGGTTCATCCTTTCTGTTCCCTTTGTGTGGAAATGGTGGAGCAAATGCCCATTACGACCCTTGGTGAAATTATAATTTTTAATGAATATAGTTGGATCCTATTGTGAATAGCCCTGTCATACTACAAAGTATATAGTCGTCTGTTGGTGGATTTTTGGGTAGTAGGTCATTTCCTTTTGTTGTTTCTTTGCATAAGTATACAAATAAATACCGTAAAATCTGCAATCTAGACTTTTAAATTCACATTTGATTCAAAAGATCCTTTAGAGACAAATTTTGTTAATATAGTGGTAATTAACATCTAGATACATTTTGTTTAATTTTCTTCTTGGGGTAAACTCATGGAAACAATACTGTGATGTTAATTTGTTGACATTTGTATGTCTTATTGCTGGTTTGCTTTCTGGAAGGTGGAAGGTTACAGAGTCTGTCCATGGTGTGTGGAAATGCCTGATTTCCCATACGAGTACACAAGCAGAGATCTCATCTTTCAGTGTTGGCAGAGTGGAAATGGGGATGTATCTTGTTAATTTTCATTTGTTTCATCAGTGGCCTGGAACATCTTTTCCGATGTGGCTGGTGTGCTCCTTTGAGAGTTGTGGTTTTTGTGTTTGGTGGTTTGTTTTGTTTTTGTCCCCTGTTAACTTCTAGGAGCTCTGCAGGTGAGGGATATTAACACTTGCTTGCCGTGTGCTGCCAACACTGTTAAGGGTCTGGTCTGCCTTGGATAATGAGTGGCAGAGTCTCCTAAGTGAGAATAAGTAGTAAGCAATGTTTATTATGGGTTTCTAGGAGTTCTTATATACCTGCTTTGAAGAGAAGCCTGTTCTGGCTTTCTCCGAAAGATTGTTTTATGGCCTGATAATTATGAGTAAGGTAGACTATTAACCACATCAAGCAATGCAGAAATGTTCGTCTGTGCTGACCTTTGATGCATGTCCACACACTCGGAACACTTTGCTCTTTCTTTTCCGAAAGTTCTCACTCACCAGAAGGTTGTCATTCCCCAGCCACCATTAGTAGCTGTTTGGAAGGTACTAGCTGATGCCTTCATAGAACTCAGCCTGTTGGTCTAAACCATTCCTTACACACCCGATCTGGTCTGATCTTAGAAACTGAGCAGGTCCAGACTTGGATGAAAGGACTTGGTGTGATGATGACCCTAGGTTTCCATGGCTCCTCACATAGCATTTGGATACATCTGGGGATAGTGTTCTAGTCTCTTTTCTGCCACTGGGATAAAACACCCTGACCACAGCAATTTCCGGGAGACATCGGCAGGGGCTTGAAACAGCTGGTCACATGACACCCACAGCCAAGAGCAGGGAGAAACAAATGTGCCCAAGCTGCCTGCTAGCTGCTTAAATTAAGCTCAGCTCTTGCACATTTCATGGCCAGCCTAGGTGCCACCCACAATGGGCTGGATCCTCCTACACCAATTAACAATTACAAGTCTCCCACCACCATAGCCAGCCAGCCTTACCCAGACACTTCCTCAGTTGAGGCTCTTCTCTAAGGGGCTTCTCAGTTGTGGCAATTTGACATTTAAATCTAACTATCACACATGTTTCCAAGATATCGTTAGCCAGACAGTAGTGCCACCTTTAATCCCAGCACTCAGGAGGCAGAGGCAGGCAGATCTCTGTGAGTTCAAGGCCAGCCTGGTCTACAGAGCCAGTTCTTGGACAGCCAAGGCTACACAGAGAAATCCTGTTTTAAGAAAAAAAAAAAACCTGGTCTACAGAGCCAGTTCTTGGACAGCCAAGGCTACACAGAGAAATCCTGTTTTAAGAAAAAAAAAAAACCATCTAAGACATTGTTATGGAAGTTAGTATTCAGACATAAATGGAGAAGGTAGCTCTAGTTGTTAGTCTTTTGCTTAAAGAAGGCAAAAGATGAGACATGAGAATAAGAGATACGTTAACTGTAGTTTATTATAGGCCAGCGGGGGGAGGGGGGCAGAGAGAAAGAGAGAGAGAGAGAGAGAGAGAGAGAGAGAGAGAGAGAGGAAGTAAAGTGAAGGGAGGAAGAGGAGGAGAGCAGAGAGTACACGGGCAGGGGTCTGTCTTTTAAAGGGGTCCTTTGCACCTGCGTGCAGACTTAGTTCCCATGGAGCCCTGGGCTGACCTGGGTACTGCCTGAGCAGATTCCGACAGGTAACAGAGGCAGGCCAGCATAATGCCTGAACCTTTCATCAGTGCTATGTGCAGACATGATTTCAGACTTTGGAGTCATTGACACTGATGGAGGCACACAGCCTTCAGAATTAGGAAGTAAAGTACCAGGCTGGCCCTGGAAAATCCCATCTCAGAGGCTCCTGTGGAAAGTGCTGTTGGGTCTAGTTCACAGTTTAAGAAGGGAGAGGATGCATCATTGTTGGGAGGTGTGGCAGTGGGTCATGTGCCATGTCAAGACACAGAGACTGACTGGCTTTCAGCTCACTTTCTCCTGTTTACTCATCCAGGCTCCTGCTCCCATGGAACCCACTGACGCCCCCGCCTTCCCCAACGTGGTTGACTGTTATCTCCTCAGACTGTGAGCCAGAATCAATGCTTTCACTCCTAAGTTGTTTCCTGCCAGACACTTGGTCACAGTGATGAGGAAATGTAACAGAAGGCCTCATCTTACCACAGCCCCAGCTATAGAGACAAAGCCGAGGGTTATGGTAGTGAGAGGAGCCACAGGCGCTTTACCTGTTAGGGCTCCTTGTGCACAAGAGCCCATGATCAATAGCTGCTCAAGGGAGCTGTCCCGTGGGCAGTGCAGTTCTTCTCTGTGGTTTAGGAAACCAGACTATTCTGTCTCTACCATCCCAGGGGGCCCTGGAAAGGGGGGGGGAGTGTGGGGAAGGGCTGGTTCCTCCCCTGAGGGCACTAGCCTGGAGTTGGCATTCCTGATTCTTACATACGTGGGATTTAGTGACTGGAATTTAGTCTATGTCCATGTAACATAAGCAGACTGTACATTAGTCCAGGTATGTACAAGGGTGAAGACAGGGAGTGTTCATTCAGTGCCTTAACTGCTGAGACAGGCCTGTCAGTGGCTGCACTCTCCTGGTCTTTGGTCCTTTGTGAGAGCTGGGTGCAGTCTGTATAAAACACAGGCTTTCCTACAGTATTCTGCTGTGTGTGTGAGCTGTGCCCCTCAGACCTTTGTTTACTACCCTGGAAAGAATGCTGCCTCCTGCCTAGGGAATGCCCTAGGCAAGATGCTTCCCCTCCCTAGTTTAGCACATTCAAAGATATTATGCAAACAGCCCCATTCAGCCCCGTGCTCTCATCACCTCTGGTGAAAGTGATGAGAACTACTCAGCAATTTGTCATTGCGTCTCTGTCCCTATCTTGCAATAAAAACTTCAAGAGAAGCCCCGGGAGCCCTTCCCCTGGAATCCCCTGGTTCTGTTGAATCTCTAATTCCATTGGGTTCCTATGCTTCTGTCTCTGAGGTTGCTTTGTGGCTGATGAGTAGTGTTTTGTTTTGTTTTGTTTTGTTTTGTTTTGTTTTTGGTAGCTTTTGTTATTTTATCTTTGAAACATTTAATTTTGTTGGATTAAATGTCAGACCCCAGCATCTGCAATGTAACAAACTGGGGGCCCCACAAGTACCTGTAACTCTGAAGAATTGGAAGACCTGCATTCATGCACACATGTGCATATATATTCATACAGATACAAGTTGATCAGTTCTTTTATTAAAAACTAAGAAGGAACAAGTAATAAATTGTGTATCTATTAGCAGGATTTAATGGAGCTAGGCAATAGATACTTCGGCCTGTACTGTGGGTAAAGTGGGCAGTCAGTAAAGTGAGCCTTTCCCTGCTGACAAAAGCCCTGCTTGCCTCTCTCTGTGTCCTTAATCTGGTTCCACTCTCTCAGGAAACACAGCGCTGCCCTGTTTTCTTGGACTGTGGTTGCCATTGTTCTCACTGTATCATTAGCAGTGAAATTCAGACATTTTTTTCAATTATATGTGCACAGACATAGAGTGCACACCTTTAGTCCTAGCCTTCAGGAGGCAGAGGCAGAGACAGAGGCAGAGGCAGAGGCAGTGGGATCTCTGTGAGTGTTAAGCCAGCTATCTACAAGTTCCAAGTCAGCCAGGGCTACATAGTGAGACCTTGTCTAAAAAACAAAATATGTACATACATATTAAAGAGGGAGGCTAGTTGGATCATATTACAGTTTAATAAAAGGTAAAATCGGTGGACTCACTCACAAGGCAGACAGAAGGTGCTGCCCCCTGCAGGCCAACATCTCTGGTGTTCTCCTGCCGCTGTCACTGCCTCATTTCCAAGGGGCATGGGGACCCTCCACCAAGCTGCCAGCCATGCTTGCTGCCGTAGCTCACTGCCAGTCTTTCCATCTTCCAAGAGCAGGCCCCTGTTTTATTTGGGTCACATATCCAATAAAGACTCCACCCTTTGGGCCAGGCTGCTCCTTACAATTGGCTAGTGGACCTGTGTCAGAATTGATATTTATATTTATATTCAGAAGGGTTTATCTGAGTCCCTTGTCTCCTGTCCTGGAAGTAGAAGTTCTGGCTTGTGTTCTTACTCAGTGTGTCACTTTTAGCATGTGTAGTTGGAGCAAACGTTTCTGCAGTGGCTCTGCCTAATGGGGGTAGTGCAGTGGCTAGAATATTGCTTTCTTCCTACAATAACTGGCTTTTGCTTTTTGTTTTAGTTTCCAGTAAGTTTGCCAAAGATGAGAGTGACTTTATCAAGTTTGGATACTTGTGAGAGCTCCTTCACACCTCTAGTGGTCATAGAACTCGCCCAGGATGTCAAAGAAGAAACCAAAGAATGGCTCAAAAGCAGAATTATCGCTAAAAAGAAAGATGGAGGTTAGTGAAATAGTTGCTCTACCAGCTTGGTCATGGCGAATTACTGATGTGTGTCATCAGATGCGTTTATACACTGTCTCTTGGCTCTGTATTACCTGTCTGGGGCCTGAAAGGAGATCTTAAATTAGCACTAGACTGAGATCCCTACTAGACCATGGGCTATGTGAGTCCTTTCTAAAGGCCATGCCTAACACAACACCCAGAGGGAGCTTGGCACATGTGTGCTAGGAGTGTCGTAAGTACTTGTCATGTGAGCAGACCCAACGTGCTGAGCACCCTGGTTTTATTCGATGCCAAGGGATGAAGACATCTGATCTCTGCCTGTAGACACTGCTGTCAGAGTACTGTACAGTAGAACCCTGTGAACCGTACTGTGGCTGCTGTAAAGGGAAAGCAGAGCCTTGGGGGTGACTCTGACAGTGCTCTGTGGAATGGCGGAGATAGCCTCTGACACTGTGCCGTAGCCATCTCACCAAGGGCAGCAGGAGCTTGGGCTGGTGAAAAAGTCGAGGGCTTTGGATAGCCAGACAGCCCCTGGAATACACAGGGCCAGTGTATTCACAGTAGCTGTGCAGCCGAGGGCTGAAGTCAGGCCCTTAATTGACTGGAAACTGATATCTTAAGAATAGACTTTTAAAATCAAAGTAGAAATACAACATGTTTCTCACAGTAATTGAACCAAAAGGGAAGACTATTTGCTTACTGAAATTTGAGATATTTTCGATTGGACTGGGGCCTCCTCTTCATGTTTCTGTGACTTAAGAGTAACCCCAGTGAGTTTCCAACAGCTTTTGCCCTGGCCCTGTATCTCCAGGGATACTGGGGAGAAGGGAGGGACAGTTGTAGGAGAAAGTACTCTGGATCCCCCAGAGAGAGAATGTGAGTTTACTACCACTGTTTGATTTTATTACTTCTAAACTCCAGTTAAAACTGTGGTAAACAAAACAAAACAAAAACAAACACAAGCAGAACTATTTTAAAAAATATAAAACTGAAGGGCCTGTTGGATCTGATATGACTGAGAGGCAGGCTAGCACCCTGGAGACCGCAGAATGGAAGGGCAGTGGAGCTCCTGAAGATGACATAGAGTCTCCACAGACTCCACCAGGTGATTCCCAGGAGCCTCAGGCTCGCTCTGGGTGGAGGGTTGGGTGCTGGGATGGTTGGGGCCAGGCTTCTGTGGAGGGCTGGAAGAGATCCCACTGAGAAGGAAGACAACATTCTCCTTTCCCACTCCAAGGCTCACATCCAGTTCAGTTTATAAATGAACAAGACTGCTAATAATCCAGGAGGCATATAGAACTTCTCAGGGGCATCTAACCCATTTAGGACAAAAGAATTAATTGTAGAAAACCAAGGGATTGTCCAGGAAGAGACCAGTTGAGGTCTCTACCCATTAAAAGCCATGCTGGACGAATCCACCTAAGTTCTCGGGACTTCAGCCCATGTGGGTCCCTTTCTTAACCAAGAGCCCAAAGAGAAAAGATTGTCACAAGTCTGATACAAGAGAGATGGGGAAGCAGGTGAAGAACAGCACTGGTCAGGAGGATGAAGAGCTCAGCCCTCACCCACACATGAAGAATGCATTAAAAGACAGCTCTGTGGGAAAAGCAGCTTTTACAGAGCAAAAACGTAAAATCCCATGTGGAAAAACCAAAATGGTTGAGATAACATTAGCAAGACCTCCAAGAACACAGAGCAGAGTGTTAGGGCAAAGAAAGCATGGCCGGCCCAGGAGGCTCACACCACATAGAAGGATGGAGCTGAGGAGAAATGGAAGAGAGGATCTTAGGACCCATTCCAGCATTCAGGGACAGAGTGCCCTGTGAGCAGCTGAAGTTCCAGAACCCTGGGGATTAAGATACAGCAGTCTTGCAGGAACAAGGACAGCAAAGCCACAACCAGAGCTTCTCCAAAGTGTCTGGTGTAGAAGCTGTGGGGCCCTCTTCAGTTCTGAAGGAACTCTGGACACAGCCAGCCAGTGGAGAGGGCAGAGTACAGAGAGGCTCTTCCTACAAAGCTTCTGACGGGTCCCTTATGTCGTCAGTGTGTCACAGGGAGACTTACCTAGGGCACAGAAATTAGAGTTGTTAAGTGTGGACTAGGCAATGAGTCAGACAGAAACTCTGGTGAGTGAAAGCAAGTGATGAGAGTCACCTCCAGATGCCTTGGAGGCTACACCAGGTCTCCTCCCATAGAGGGGCTTTCCTCACACGCAGAATATCAGCTTCCACACGCAAATGCCACTCAGCTGGGACTTGAAGGTATAAGTGGTACACGGTGGGGGAGGGGCACAGAGGAGTGTGTACAGGCCGCTGCAGCCTGGTGAAGGTGTGACACTCGTCTAAGGAACAGCCTTGACCACAGTCCACCTCTGTAAAAAGTGTCAGGCAGAGGAACTCCCGCTCAAAGGAATGGCCTTGTTGCCCACCCTGCAGTTCAGCGCTGCTTTTCGTAGGGGCTACGGAGATGGTTCATGTGGCTGACAGAGAGCTGGTTTAGTGGTGACAAGGGAGAAGGATCAGGAGGGATGGAGAGGCAGATCAGGGGTGGCTATGGAGATGGGTCAGTGGGGAAAGTTCTTGGAATGCAAGCAGGAGGGACTCTTTTTATCTCCAGTATTTGCACCCAGGGACATAGGGGAAATTCTGTAATCCCAGAATTCCTGTGAGCTGCTGGCCAGACAATCTAGCTAAATTGGTGAATTTCCGTTCAGTGAGAGACTGTCTTAAAAAATGAGGACAAGGACTGAGGAGGATACTCGACATTAACCTCCGGCCTGCGTCGCTGTGTGTACACTCGTGCACACATATGCACAAGCACAAGCATTAACTTCTATTCCTAATTTCCTTATCTTTCTTTTCACTTGGATAATAGTAGATTTAAATTGCTACTATAATCTTGTTTCCGTATACCAAGTAGAAACATTGCATTTTTATAGATTTTTGTTTTTTGAAAGTTTGTGTCTGTTTTGTTCTAAACTGCACTATCTTGTGTTTGGCAGGTGCCCAGCTGCTGTTTAGACCACTGTTAAATAAGTATGAGAAAGAAACAATAGAAAACCAAAATTTATACCTTGTTGGAGCCTCCAACATAAGACTGTTACTTGGGGCAGAAGCAGTAGGCCTGGTGAAGGAGTGTACAGATGCTGCCATGCGGGCCTTCACCTACGGAACGCGCCACAACTTCAAAGGTTTCCATGGTAAGCAACGTGATTTTTTTTCTACCCAAATGTGTTTGTTGCAGAGAAGTGTTTGACATCAGAGGTCTACACAGCACCAATGTCTACTTGATATCTAGGCTTTATGGGCCTTAGTCTACTCTCAGTTACTCAGTTCTGCTGTTTGGAGCAAAACAGTAGCCCTTGACCATAAGTCAACGGATGGACTGTCTGTGTGGAGACTTGGGCCATAACTTACCCTCCCCGGAGTAGATGAACACAAGTTAGAACGTGTGCTTTATTTACATTGTTCTAAATGCCAGGGCATCTCAAAGAGAATATTCTGAAGAGAATTGGGGTCTCAGGCTCTCTGAAGGAGGGGCACTTGCTGCAGGTGCGTGAGCTCCTGGTGGCACTGTTGGAGTTAGAACATGGAATTGGGCCTCTTAGTACCAACTCACTGTAGAATTTTTTTATCTCACTGATACGGTGATCTGGGTAATATTTCCTCAATAAAAAGATTTGTCTGTCGGAACTTCTGTTTTCTTGTAGGGTTCATTCTCCATGGCTCCAGAAGGGAGTGAGGCCGATGGGACAGCTTGGTGGGGGTCCCCCATTTAAGTCAGCTTGTCCATCTGAGGTAGAAACATGGGTACAGTTGAAGAATGTGCAGTCTTTCACAGCATCACCCCATACTAACACCCCCCAATTAAAAACATCCTACAGTTCAGAGCGCAGCCTCTGATCATTGGCTCCAAGTGAAGCCAGGGCAGTGTGTGCTGATGGACTTCTGGTGCCAGAGAAGCTTTGAGATGACTGGAGGCAGAGTCAGCAATCGGAGTAGACGCGACACCCTCATATCTAAAATGCTTTGCTGTCTGTTAACTTTCCAGTTTGTTCTCTGGCAGCTCCATAGGTTGGTTATGTTTATGGCATTTCCGTAATCACAAGCATGATGATTTGAACATTATTAATTTTATATTGCTGTAAGAAAGTAACCAGACATTTTGTTATGTTTCAGATAACAACGATGACTTCCTCACTATGGCTGAGTGTCAGTTCATTATCAAACACGAACTTGAGAATCTTAGAGCTAAAGATGAGAAGATGATCCCTGGTTATCCCCAGGCCAAACTGTACCCCGGGAAATCACTGAGTAAGTCTCTGTCAGCCAGCTCTCACAGGCCTACTCTTAACACTCATTATTAGCCATGGTTATTTAGAGAATCCACAGCCTCCTGTTGCTCCTTTAGCTCTCCCGCTTTGCCTTCATGCTCACCTGGTTCTTGCAGCATCCAGTCAGCTTGAAGGACCCGTGTAAATTAGGCTCTTATTGTTCACTTCATGTCAGCAAAGTTCACTTTATACCCAGTGATAATCGAGTTGTGGTGATATTTTGTTTGTGCTTTAACAAGGCTGATCTCTGTGAGTTTGAGCTAACCTGAGTCAGTTCCAGGACAACCACAGCTGTAACACAGAGAAACCCTGTCTTGGAAAAAAAGAAAAAAAAGAAAAAAAAGAAAAAAAACAAACAAAAAACAAATAAAGCTTGCCTGAAGATCAGAGTGTGGAGCTTAGCCATACTAGTTAGCCATAAAGGGCAGGCAGTGGTGGTGCACACCTTTAATCCCAGCACTTGGGAGATAGAGGCAGAGGGATCTTTGTGAGTTCAAGGTCACCCTGGGCTACATGAGACTTATCCAATCTAAAAGAAAGAGAGCCAGGTGGTAGAAGGTTACAGCTTCAATCCCAGTTCTTGGGAGTCATATGCCTTTAATCCTAGCACTAGGGAGGTGGAGACAGGAGTGATATGCCTGGGCAGAGAGAGGAATAGAAGGCAGGAGGAGACAGGAGCTCAAATCATTCAGTCTGAGGATTCCGTAGAGCCAGTATCACCCTTTCAGACTGAGGTAGAGATAAGAAGTAGTGGCTGCTGCTCTGCTTCTCTGATCTCTCAGCTTTCACCCCCTGATATCTGACCCTGGGTTTTTATAGATGAGACCAATTAGAACTTGAGATACACAGAGTGGGTGGGCTAGGCAGGGCCTATCCTGGAGTCCTGCTCTTGTTCCCTGGGACCTCATTGAGGTGACCATAACAAACACAGAGTAACTTAAGACATCCTAACGAAGGGTGCAATAGGATGAACATTGGTGTAGGGTCCCTTGATGGTGGTGGTGACTTCAGAGTGAAAACGCTCCAGTGTCTACAGCAGCAAGGCCTTGGAACTCTGGTTCCAACCTCCCAGCTCTGGGTTCCCGCATCTGGCTTTTTTTTTAAATAACTCTATTCCCACCTCCCCACAAATATCCTCAACACAGAGTTTCACTCTGTTGACCAGGTTGGCCTCAAACTCACAGAGATCACCTGCCTCTGTCTCATGAGAGCTGGGATTACAGGCGTGTCCTTGCATGTGGGCTGGTTTCAGCCTCACTGCAGGAGCACAGAGCCTCAAGGACCACTCCACAGTTGCCAGCTGCCTCCAGGTGTGCTCTCAAGCCTGTCTGCCTAAAGCAAGGCCAGGCAAAGGCTACCACCGTGTTTGCCATTTGCCACTGTGTGCCTTCAAGCTCTTTGAGAGGACGCTCTCTCATTTGTATTTTTCCACAGCATTGATTTCTGTGTCCGATCTGTGTGTTCTAATGCTGTATCAGGGGCTGGGTCTCTGCCTGCCTCCTCCTTGGCCCCTCTCTGTATTCTGAGCCCACAGGGCTCTGTCTCCCAATCTCTCTGCCCGGGGATGCAGATTTGCCTTGGTTTAATGCCATTTTCCCAAAACTGAGTATTTATTAACCTTTTGTTTTAAATGTTGGAGTACTTTCTTAGGATAAATTATCTTGACTTCTGTTTTTTAAATATTGTTTTGTTTTTGTTCTCCCTAAAGCGAGCTACAGTAGTTACTCTTGTATCTTCTAAATTATATTCTGGATGCCTATGTCATTGTGACTTAACTTTTTGAAAATTAATTAATTTTATATCCAGACTGCAGCCTTCCCTCCCTCCCTCTCTTCTCATTGCCTTCCCCCTCCTCCCCTCTGCCTTCCCCTCAACCCACCCCTCCTCCATGGAGAGGGGCGGGCCTCCCATGGGCTTTAGCAAATCCTGGCACATCAAGCTGCTATGAGACTGAGCAGCTCCCTCTGTGTTCAGGTTGGCAAGGCATCCATAAGAGGAAAGGGTTCCCAAGAACAGCCAAGGCACCAGGGACAGCCCTGCTCCTGTCGCCAGGAGTCCCACATATGCCGAGGGCCTGGGCCTGTGCAGTGCAGGCTCCAGGTTGGTGGTTCAGACTCCCATGGCGTTTACTTTTGAAGTGTTAAAACAATCCTTTAAAGTTTGCACACCATAAAACAAGAAAACACTTCCGGGGGGCAATTTGCACTTCTTATGATTATTTTCTGTAAAGGGAGATCATGAAAAGAGGAGAGACATAATTTTCTGGTGTCCGAATCTGAGGACTGGTGGAACTTTTGTTATTCTTTCTCTCATGCTCCAGCTGCTCCAGCATTTCTCTTCCTTACTATACATCTTCAGAGAGGAGCGTTCAAGAGAACGCTCTTCACACAATGGGGATGCTGAGCTGCACCGACCATCTTACACCTCTACTGTGGTTACGGATGCTTGCTCATCTAGATTGACTCAAGTGTGTCCCTTCTGTAGGCACTTGGTGTTCCGCCTGTCATTGTAACGATGACTGTCTCGTATGTTTCCTCCATTTCTTTAATCATAGCCAGAACAGGGACGCCCCGGAGTGACTGTTAGATCATAGGTGTCTATGTCTTGGGGATAGACACTGCCAAGCTGTCCTTCCTATGCTCGTTGTCTCTGAGTCAACTACAGGCGGTCATCTCCATCAGACTGAGAAAGCATCTGTTCTGCTTGGTTCAGATTGTGTGTTTGGGCTGAGTTTTATCAGACTCTGGAGTGTCTGTGAGGTTTTGTAGTTTTGTCTCTGTGCCATCAGCTCAGCCAGTGCTGTTCTAGTGTGAGCCTGTTCTTAACTTTTCTTGGTGAACTCTGCCTGTCTAATTAATATTCCTGTTGCTTTTTTCTAATGATGGGAATGTTTAAATTTTATTGTGCTTCTGACCATTTATTTCTCTCTGGTCTACAATTGAACTTTGCCAGCCCCTCCGGTGGGTGGCACCTCGTCACCTGAATCTGAAATGCCCCTTTCACTTTCTCACTGAGTTTACATCTGTGTGTGAGAGAAGATAGGAGGTGTTCTTGTCATCATCCCCTGACTCCATGACCTTTTCTTGTCCCCTCTCCATGAGGACCCCTCCCTCCCTCCCTCCCCCATCATGGTCCCTTCCTTTGTGTCCTGTTGGGCCTCCTGGTCTGGTCTGAGCTGCACTGGCCCTGAGTGGACGTGACAGATGCATGTCCTTGCTCTTGTTTCTTAGGAATCAAATGTGGCATTTCCTTCTTTTCATCCACACGTCAGTTACCTGCTCTGGCTTCAGTTTTTCTTTTTCTGTTTAGAGACAGGATCCCACTCTGTACTCTCAGGTGGCCTAGAGCTTGCTGTGCAGGGTGTGGCGGCTCCTCCTCTCCTGCTTACTGGAAGCACACACTGCCACTCTTGGCTCTGTGAGTCTGATGGTGTGTGCTTTTTAAGTTTTGTTTTAAATTCTTTTTTGAATGAAGCAATTTATTAGTCCTTTATTCTTTTGCTTCTTCTTGGTAGCTGTCACAGGTCTGACAATCCTGCCCAGATGCCTGTCCATGAAGTGTTAGTTTGTGCCCCCCACCCCATCTGGGTCCTTTCTCACCATTTTCGCCCCACCCCGACTCCACGGCTTGAGGGATCCAGTGGGCCATACTCTTGGAGGATCTACTGAAGTGTCTGCATTTGATGCCGTTTCTCTGCAGTCCTCTGTAGGTTGGGGCCATGGAGCCAGCCCCAGCACTGCCTTGGAGGCATGGGTGCAGTGCTGTGAGGGCAACTCTCCTCATAGGGAGCAAGCTCTTTGTTTTTGGCCAGCTCCACCATGTCCACCCATCCAGGGACTTCCGGCTTCCAGAGCTCTAACAGATTCCTACTGGTTTACACTGTCTGACCTAAGAACTGCCAGCCAGGGAAAAGGCTGGGACTAGTTTTTGTCACTGTGTTTCTTGGGTACTGTCCTATCATTGTCTAGGGAAGGACAGCCATCATTTGAGGAAGCATTTCCTCAGTTGCCCTGGAGGAGTCTCTTGGTGGTATTTACTTTGTTCTGGGGGTGTGGATTATGTGTGTGCCAGGTCTTACACATTCACTCCTTTGATGTGATTGTCCTAGGCTTGTATGTCATTTTCCCCGCCTGATTTTTTGTCTTCCCTTCTTTGTAACTTTCTTTGTTTGGAATTTGTAGTCATTTCACTTTTTCTCACATTGCTTTTTGGAGCCCATCCCTTCTGTTCTCTTAGGGAGTTGAATTTTGGAGATATGTGTGAGCAGATCTCTTGGCATAACCAGCTTTTCCTTGTGTGGCACTGTGATTTCCTACCCCCATGCCCTTTGTGTTGTGTTCTCATCAATCTTGGTTTTCTAGTCTTATTTTACTAGTTCCGTTGTGCTTATTACTTGTTATTGTGGGTTTTTTGTTTGTTTGTTTTAGTCAGGAGCTTGGTCTATAACCCAGGCTGGCTTCAAATTCGCAGTAATCTTCCCGCCTCAGCCTGGCTAATGCTGGGATTACAAGTTTGAGCCACCACTAGCTCATTTTAAGTGAAGTCCCGTTTCTACCCAGATTGGCAGTTTGGGGAGGTAGGACGCAGGAGGAAGGGGACCATCTCTATTGAGGAGCAGCGTTAGTGAGAGGCTTACATCTTTCCCTGCAGTGATGTCCCCTTGAGGCAGCTCTCTCTCTAGGGAGCCCTGTCTTTGCAGGGGTTCTGTGGGGCAAGGCCTTGACTTGGTGCCACAGCTGATGGCCTTTCCACTGGTTACACTACAGATGTGCACAGAGTCTTGGAGGCTCATCTCTGTCTCCTCTCTGTCTCAGTAACTACAGAATACCAGGCCACCATCTGCCTTCCCCATCCAGGTTCAGAGACTTCAGTTTTACCCTCTGCTGACCTTAAAGGTTTTGTTTCATGGCTTGTGATTTGGATTTGTAAATTTGGTTTCATGAAACACTTTTTGTTTATGTTTCTAGTTTTCTTTGATTTTAATTTAGTCTCATGAACAAATAAGGTGTTAGTGTCCACACTGTTTTACTGTGTGACACAGGCATACCATGCTCTGTATCAACCCTTGATTGATGTCCTTTCTAAAGGGCTTGTGTAATCGTCATTCTCTTGGTTGGGAGGCATGCTCTAGATACTTCTAGGTAGTGCTGCAGGACAGACAGACCCCCTGAAGCTTGGTCCTGGTGCTGCTGGAAACTTCTCTCTCTCTGTTCACCTGTACCCATCAGTCTTCCAAGTAGACATCACCAAAGCCTCCTGGAGATTCCACACATCCTCTGGCAGAGCTCCTTTTCTAACCCACCCCTGGCTTCCTGTTTGATGTGATCACAGATCCTTGTGTTTTTAGATTATTCAGCATGAGTTCTCACCAGAGCTGAGAGATGGTACAAGGCTTGTGATTCTCCAGAACTGTGATGTGAAGAAATTTCTTCTCTTACAAAATCAGGGCCTCACGCCCTCCATTACAGTAACAAACGAGCAGATTAATGTGCATTCTTTCTTGTTGACATCTTTACTATTGCATGGTTGCCCTTTCAAATGCAGCAGCAGCTTATTTAGGATGCCATCTGTGTGTATGATGGACATGGGGAGTAGAGGGAGTCTGTCTCTAAAATCCTGGTCAGCGTTATAAGAACAATGACATAGGTTTCAAATACCACAATCAGGAATGTATGTAAGAAAGTTCATCCATTGATACGTAGGTTTATATTTTGTAACATACAGCAAACATGCACACTGTGCTTGACCACACACATTTATAGTCTTTATGTTAAATAGGGAGAAAATCAAATAAGAAACACAGGAATATCAAAGCGTTTTTTGGAGACATAGGTATCTCTTCAAGTAGCTTTCTTCCAGTTTGGATGGATGTTGTTTACTTACTCTGTATCTTAGGGTTTTTGTTGTTATGAAGAGATACCTTGACCATGGCAACTCTGGTTTTTTTTTTCGAGACAGGGTTTCTCTGTGGCTTTGGAGGCTGTCCTGGAACTAGTTCTTGTAGACCAGGCTGGTCTCGAACTCACAGAGATCCGCCTGCCTCTGCCTCCTGAGTGCTGGGATTAAAGGCGTGCGCCACCAACGCCCTGCTGACCATGCCAACTCTTACAAAAGAAAACATTGAATTGAGGTGGCTGCTTATGGTTTCAGAGGTTTAGTCCATTATCCAGGTAGGGAGCATGGCGGCATGCAGGCAGACATGGTCCTGGAGCTGAGAGTCCTACAGCTTTCAGGCAACAGGAAATTGTCTGATATACTGGGCGATATCCTGGGTATAGGAAACCTCCACAGTGACACGCTTCTTCCAACAAGCCCACACCCATGCCAACAAACCTATACCTCCTAATAGTGCCACTCCCTGTGAGATTATGGGGAACAATTACATTGAAACTACCACACCCTGATGCCCAGCAGCCACAGGGGTGAGGGCTGTGCTGGTTATCCATTGCCATGGAACACCCTCTTCCTCTGGCATCTGCTCTCTGGTCAGATTCAGGAGGAGTGGCCTGCTGTCCCCCTCCCCCCACCATGCCCCCAGCTAGGTCCTGAGACTCCTTTTCCTTTAGAGGTGAACACATCTGATCAGCCAAAGGCAACTGTGCCGTTAGCAGTGTTGCTGCCTTCCCTAGCTAAAGTGTCCTGCAGACCAGGCCATCCATAGCTCCTCTTGGGTCAGATTTTATTTGTTTGCTGATCACTCAGTGGCTCTGGACGTGGTGTGGAAGGAGGGGATCTGGCTGAAGTCCCTGCCTTCCTTTGTTAGGCCCAAGCACCCTCCTATCTCCCTTTCAAGGTAGAGTCCTTCCTGGTAATTACAGTCAAGCTGACACTGGAAGCTGGAGGATTTTAAAGAAGCCAGCCTCTATTTTTAGAGTTGAAACCAGAACCGGGCTCTGGCATTGTAGGTGATGAAAGCCGGTAATTTGGGACTCGGAGCCTCTCGAGAGGCTCCATTCGCTGTCCTATTTTTGGAAACACACAAGCAGGTTCTCTGTGTCTGCTGGAGAGCCTTTCCACAGTGGAGTCATCTCTTACAGAAGAACCCAGAACTTCAGTGCCACAGGCCAGCCCAGGGTTCAAACACCCGTGCCTCAGTGGGGAAAAAACTGTGATGGAGAGGCCTCTGCAGCTGTGCATCCCGCACCGGGGGCCACAACTGGGGGCTTGTGTACAACTAACTTAAGTCACGTCAGCCAAAGTCCTCAGGAATTTATGCATCTAGAACTTACAAAGCGGTCTCCACAGCACCCAAGCTGATGCAACTCAAACCTTTTCCAGTCATGAAGTCTGCCCTTTCAGTCCTTACCTCCTCTGTGTAGAGCTTGTGTGAGTGACGTAATCGTGAGAGGACTGCTGATGAAGACTGCTTTGTTTTCCCTCCAGTTAGGTCAGCTGAGATTCTGTTGTCAGCCTATCTTTCCTGGACTCATGGGAAAAGTACCCCAGCTCCCCAGTATGGCCCTTAGGACCGAAGACCTCTCCACACTAGCAGGTCACTCTCAGTACCTGAAGCAGATAAGACACTCTGGGTCTGTCAGGCACTGCCAGGAGGCACTGATTTGCTCGAGCTTGTCTTTTCCACGTTGTGTGTGAATGTCTTGAACATTTTTGTCACCCAACTGCATGGAAATGGAGGGAACTCAGTGTGATTTTTGAAGCCCCTGTTTGTGGATATGTCTTTGTCATTAGGTTGGAAAGATAAAAATGAGTGAGAATACTTGCTGTCAGCAGAAACAAAAGAACTGTAGTGAGGGGAGGGTAGAATACTGGTGGGGGTCAATTATGTAAGATGTGTTCAGACTTAAAATTCATTTGCTGTTGGCCCTGGATGACGACAGAGTGAAGAGGTGAGATAATATATGTGTGTAATAATTTCAGGATTTGGAAGGGCTGGAGAAATGGCTCAGAGAGTAAAGGTACTTGTTACTCTTTCAGAGGACCTGGGTTCGGTTCCCAGCACCCACATGGTGGTTCACGACCATCTGTAACTCCAGTCCCAGGGAACCCAATACCCTCTTCTGACTTCTGGGTCCCAGGTGCTCACGTGGTGCAATACAAATATGTAGGCAAACATTCATACACAGAAATAAAAAAAAGAAAAAGAAAAAAGAATTTCAGTATTTATTTATAATGGCAAAAACCAGAAACAATTATTCTTTAGCACAGACTTAATCACAGTATGCTGGGAGATGTTACAGCTGTAGAAGGAGAATTCCTCTAGATTCACAGTAACCCTGAAAAGCTGTAGATACCACGGCTCACATGACTAAGAGCCCTGTGAAGTATATGAGACGATTTTCACCTCAGTGTATTTGTCCACGGATGTCAGTGTATATTTTGACATCTGGTTATACATTAAATTGCTGTTTATAGTGGCTATTTTTATATAGAGAGAAGAACAGAAAGTTTGCACACTTCTGATTTACACAGTTTGTATGGTTTAGGATTTTACTCAAATTGCACTGCTTTCATAGTGAAAGAAAAGTAGTAAAGATATTTATATTCTGAAATAAGTTGTTCACATTCAGAAGTGGCAGGGAGCTGTGACGTGGCCCTGCATGCTAGACCACCTCCCTTGTCCTGGGGCATCCTTCAGCTGTCGGCATCCTAAACCATCCCGGTGTTTTAGGCCCTTCTCATGCTTCCTTCCGCAGTGAGGAGATTGCTCACGTCTGGCATCGTGACCCAGGTGTTCCCACTGCACGACACTGAGGCCCTAAAGAAGCTTGAGGACACCTGGTATACTCGGTTTGCTCTGAAGTATCAGCCCATAGGTATGTGTCACTGCCTATGTCCTGCTGAAGAGAGAGCCCCGATGAAGCCACTGTCCTGTGACATAGTGCTCTCCTGGCCAGTGCTTAGCAGTTGCAAGGGCAAGAGGACAGCTTGATGGCCTTGTTCCTTTTAACATATCCTTCAGGCTTTGGGTAAATTTGATCTACATAGGCAGTTTGGAGTAGCCTTTGTGAATACATGTTTTAGTTCTATGTATGTATGCATGTGTGGCGGTGGGGTAGGGGGCTGTGCATGCGAGTCTAAGTGCTTGCAGAGGCCAGACGAGGGCATCAGATCCTGGAGCAAGCAGTTCTGGGCTGCTCGATGTGGTTTCTGCAAGAGCAGTGAGTGCTCTCACCTGCCGAGCCATCTGTCCAGCACAGGTGAATCCATGTCTGCATAGGAGTGTAGCTTGTCTTGAATATTTTGTGTTTGAAATTTTCTATTCCTATGGAGCTGGCCAAGCCAAGATTGAGTTGAGGCAGACTCACTGGCCTAAACATCTGATCTGAGGGACCCATCTATTTTCTCTGGGCAGTTATGAGAGACTGTGTATTGGTATGTATTGAATGTTACTTTATGGGAAGTTATGTCAATATTAATGTTCAAACATTTTTGGTTGGTTATGTGTTTGAAAAAAACTTTTCGGTCAGTGCTGGAGATTAAACCTTGAGCATGCTAGGCAAGTGCTCTAATATTGAGCCCCGCTGTGCCCTTTGTTAGGTTTTTTAAGCATAAGGATGATATTCAAGCTGGAAATTCATTAAGTGTTGCTGTCATATTTTTCTTTAAAAGACACATTTCTTTCTCTCTCTCCTTTCTTTGATTTTAAGAGAAGAATTCTTTCTGTATTCCATATTGTTTATGGAAATGGAAATGTTATAATGTTGAACAAGAAGCAAGATTGGAGGTGGAGAGTGGGTTTGGCAGTTAAGAGCCCTTACTATTTTGCAGAGGACCTGAGTTCAGTTCCCAGCTCCCATGCTGGGGGGCTCACAATCCCCTACAACTCCAGCTCCGGGAGATATAACGTCCTCTTTATGCTCTGAGGGCGTTTGCATGTGCATGCACACACACAAAAATATAAAGTATTAAAGTTTAATTTCCTTCTTTAGTTTTTAATATCAAACTTTGAAATTATATTTTAAAGTTTTTCTTGTCTCTGAAAGAAAAAACTTTGTTCTGAAAATTCCAGGTACACAGTACTCATTTTTATGTTATACTTAAGAGAGTTTTTCACTGTTTGATGTTTAAATGTCAATAATTTAAATATTGCCTGTGTGACTATAGGGAACTGGCTCTATTAACTAGTTCCTAGAAAGAGAAAGACAGCTTAGGGAGAAACCTGGGCATGGGCTGTGGTATACTAAGCCTCTGGGGAGGGCTGGGCCTACTGAGAGGAGCTGGCAAAGGGGAAAGCCACTAGCTTGGAGACCAGCACACATGAGCCCTTGTGTTTTGTGTGGACTGGGCATGCAGCAGCCTGATTCAGATTTAAGACGACCTAATCATACCACTGTGTTCATGCCCTTCCAGGTCAGCAAGGAGAATCAGGGGAGGAGTAAATAGCTCACCCTAATCACTCCAACCCAAGTCTTCATAGGCAGATCTGAATGTAATGTCTTCAAAAACACGGAATGAAGGGGCTGCAGAGATGGCTCACTGGTTAAGGGTGTGTCTGCTCTTGCAGAACTCCCAGGTTCAGTCCCAACACCCATGTTGGGCAGCTTACAACTACCTGTACCTCCAGCTCCATGGCACCCAGTGTCTTCTGGCTCTGTGGCACCTGCATGCACATGGCACACACAAATATCAGGTATACACACACATACACACATTTTTTTTAAATACTAGTATTTTTAAATACCAGTGGTGCTGGAGAGATGGCTCAGCAGTGTAGAGCACTGGCCGCTCTTGCAGACGACCCTGGTTTGGTTCTCAGCACCCACATGGTGACTTGCAAAAACCTGTAACTCCAGCGCCAGGGGATCTGCTGATACCCTGTTCTGACATGTGTGGGCACTGTATGCATGTAAAATACATGCATACACTTAGGAGCACACATAGACACAAACTAAGATCAATTAATTAAAATCTAATGTATAATTAAGAACCAGTTACTCTGACTAGTCCCCTGTCCCAGCCCAGCTGCCTGAGGCCCAGGAAGTCCCCACATGACACTGAATGGCCTCTTTGGTTCTTAGCATGTTGCAGTCCACAGCTGTCAGCGGGCTGCTTGGACTTTGTCCTGTCCAGTGCACAGATGTCCTCAGTAGGATGAGATGGACACTGAACTGTGGGGTCTTGTTTCAAATCTGCAAATGACCTGTGCTGAATGCACTGGGAAATCTGTCGCATCTCACGATGTCTGACTTTAGGTGGGAGATCAAGATGCTGTGGACATGGACCATCTTTACAAAGAGCTTCGCGCAGTGACACAGATGGGGAGGAGAGCAGGGCATTCACGGATGCCCACACAGTGGCCCAGTGTCCATGTCTGAACTTAACCTTAGACAGCATGCCAATCCCAAGATGATCTCTTACGTGAAGGGACAGTAAGGGGAAAACTGAGCTGAGGCTCCTGACAGTCACCCCAGCAGCTGAGGTCTGAGCTGGGACCTGGGGAAATGAAGGCTTGTCATGCTGACAGATGGGGTCTTCACAATGTACACAGGAAAGGGTTGTTACCCCACACAGAATGGCTGTGGAGGTGCTAAGGATCCCCAGCCACTGAACACATGCACCTGTTGTGCCGTGGTTAAATGGCAGTCTTTGGTAACCTGTGCCTCAATTCTTGTTTCTGCTGTAGACAGCATTCGTGGTTACTTTGGAGAGACAATTGCTCTGTACTTTGGGTTCTTGGAGTATTTCACCTTTGCCTTAATCCCCATGGCCATCATCGGGCTGCCCTACTACCTCTTTGTGTGGGAAGACTACGACAAGTATGTCATCTTCGCCTCGTTCAATCTCATCTGGTCCACAGTGATCCTGGAGGTGTGGAAGCGTGGCTGTGCCAACATGACCTACCGCTGGGGGACACTGGTCATGAAGAGGCAGTTTGAGGAGCCGAGGCCAGGGTTTCATGGGGTCCTGGGCATCAATTCTGTCACCGGCAGGGAGGAACCTCTCTACTCCAGCTACAAGAGACAACTACGCATCTACCTGGTCTCGCTGCCGTTCGTGTGCCTCTGCCTCTATTTCTCCCTCTACGTCATGATGATCTACTTTGACCTGGAGGTCTGGGCCCTGGGTCTCCACGAGGACAATGAGTCTGTGTGGACCGGCCTCCTGCTGTACATGCCCAGCATTGTGTATGCCATCGTGATTGAGGTCATGAACCGTCTCTATCGATATGCTGCTGAGTTCCTGACGTCTTGGGGTAAGAAGTACTGCTTGCACCCATGGGTCAGGAGAGATGACTCCTGCCCCCAAGTCTGAGGACCTGAGGTTTACCCCTGAGACCTAAATAGTTGAAGGAGAGAACCAGCTCAGACCTATGCACATCCCCAACACACATACACACACACACACACACAAACATAGACAGACACACACAGACAGACACATACACAGACAGACACACAGACAGACAGACAGACACACACACAAGACAGAGACACACACAGACATACACACACACACACACACACACACACACACACCACACACACACACACAGACAGACACACCCACAGACAGACACACACAGACAGACAGATGCACAGACAGACAGACACACATACACAGACAGAGACACAGACAGACAGACACACACAGAGACACACAGATACACACACACACAGACACAAACACACACAGACAGACAGACACATACACAGACACACACACACACACAGACAGACACACACACATAGACACACAGACACAGACACACACACACACACAGACACACAGACAGACACATACACAGACACACGCGCACACACACACACACACACCACACACACACACACACACACACACACACAGAGACAGACAGACACACACAAACACAGACAGACACACACACACAGAGACACACACAGACAGACAGACACACAGACACACACACAAACACACACAGACAGACAGACAGACACATACACAGACACACGCACACACAGACAGACACAGACACACAGACACACAGACACACACACACAGAGACAGACAGACACACACAGACAGACAAACACACAGATGGACAGACACACACACACACACACACACACACACACACACACACACACACACACCCAGCTCAGACCTATGCACATCCCCACCACACACAGACAGACAGACACACAGACAGACACACAGACATACACATACAACCAGCTCAGACCTATGCACATCCCTACCCCCCACACACAGAGACAGAGACAGACACACACACACAAACACAGACAGAGACACACACAGACAGACAGACACACACAGACAGAGACACACACAGACACACAGACACACACAGAGACACACAGACACACACACACAGACACAAACACAGACAGACACACACACACACACACACAGAGACACACAGACAGACAGACACACACAGACACACACACAAACACACACAGACAGACAGACACATACACAGACACACGCACACAGACAGACACAGACACACAGACACACAGACACACACACACAGAGACAGACAGACACACACAGACAGACAAACACACAGATGGACAGACACACACACACACACACACACACACACACCCAGCTCAGACCTATGCACATCCCCACCACACACAGACAGACAGACACACAGACAGACACACAGACATACACATACAACCAGCTCAGACCTATGCACATCCCTACCCCCCCACACACAGAGACAGAGACAGACACACACAGACAGACAGACATACACAGACAGACACACACACACAGACACACACAGAGCGGAGCTCATGTACCCACACATGTACTCATATGCACACATACCCAACGCTTACGCACACCACACATGGCTGCTGCCTTCCAGAGATACAGCTCAGGAGACCTGTGATCTCCACTGATCTCCTGTGATCTCCACTGTGCTGCTGCAGAGCTCGCTATGTAGCGCAACAGTCTAGGTTCTGGGCACCCTGCAGAGCACTACTCAGTGTCTGGTTTTCACCACTGGGCACCATGAATTAGCAGCTCCCCCACTCTCTTATGGACAGGAGGTAGTGATGCTTACCAATACAGTAAAGTCAGTACCATAGCATTGTTTCATGTTGAGGGTAAAATATATAGAAAGTGTCTCAGGGGAACTGAGGTTTGTGTCCTACTGTCATTGAGGATGGCGCAAGAGTGGTTTGCTCATGCATGCATCTGTGGAAAAAAAAGAACCTGGGTAGAGTAGAGTTTAACAGTGGAGTTCACAGGTCACTCAATACTTATACAGTCAAACAAGTAAGTTGTGTTATCCTGTGGGAACAAGTCTGGGCTTTTACTTCATGGATCTAAAACTTGAAGTCTTTATTTGTTCTGTAGTAGCAGCAGCCAGTTTGCTGAGGGCTTTCTTTGTCCTGGGTCATATGTTGTGATCTCCACAGCCACCCAGGCAGTGGCCAGTCCTTACAGCAGGGCAGGAGGCTGAGTAGCAGGGGTAGCATGGGTGGCCTGAGGTCAGGTAGTGTGCACCAGTGCAGGCCAGTCCTCACTGCAGGGGCCCATATAGTGTTTTCTGCTCTTGCTGTCTTGGGGTCACTGTGCTGTGACTGTGTCCCCATTTCTAGATGAGACTAGAATCTGAATTCTCTTGAAGCTAGTCCTTGTCCAAGGGCCCCTGTATAGAAACTGTGTTGCTTCCCCTTAACCGTTTTACTGTTATAGTGTGTAGGCTCTTCTTTGGAGTGGCTGGGTATAGGCTCATTTGCTGACACTTCCCAGATTTATTTTTCCCATAGTTAGAAACAGAAATCATTCCCAACCACAATGCTATTGCAGTGAATGAGAATGCACTATTGTTGGTGTTCTCGGTAGCAAGGGGGTCTGTGCCTAACAGCTGAGCCGTCCAGGGGCTTCTGGTGCTGGGTGCCTCTGCTCTGAGCACAGTCCCGCTGGAGTATCCCATGACCCCACATCTGCATCGCTTCATGTCTGAGAAATGTCTCCTCTCCCTCTTAATACTGCAGAAAATCACAGATTGGAATCTGCCTACCAGAATCATCTAATTCTGAAAGTGTTGGTGGTAAGTGTCATCTTCTGTGCTGTGGCAGCATCTCTTGGCCAGTGCCACCTTGCTGCCTCCTGGTGTGGGGTGAGAGTTCAAGTCTGTGGGCACAAAACAGCTCCCAGGTCTGGGCTGCTGAGCGTAGTGCGGTCTGGGCCGCCCCCGCATCTCCATGGGGCAGCAGCCTTAGGCTCCACGGAGGGAAAAGGAGAGGCTGTCCATCCCTTGCATGTGCTGCTGGCCTAGGGGATTCTTGGTCCAAGTGGGCTTTACACATAAGAGCAGGAGCCTGGCCGTCTGGTGTGTGTGTGAGACAGGGTGCAGGCCCCTTGCCTGCGGGTGGGGACTGTAAGATGTGTGGGACTCTGTGCCCTTCCTTCTCCTCTTGGCTCCTGTGTCTCTACTCACCTCCAGGGTTGGTAGTTGAGTTCTACCTGCGGGTGAGGGGAAGCAGTCCCAAGCTACTGTCTGCCGCAGGGGTCCCTGTTTTTAAGGGGGGTTTACAGCTGCGATGCAGAGATGCTAACACTGTCTTCCTCTCTGGCAGTTCAACTTTCTCAATTGTTTTGCTTCGCTCTTCTACATTGCCTTTGTCCTGAAGGACATGAAGCTTTTGCGCCAGGTGAGTGAGCTAGCAGAATGCTGGGGGAGAGGGCCCCACAGATGGCCTCCTGCCCTAGAGATGAGTGTGCTGTGTGCCTTTACTTGGCAAATTTCCATCCCCCTTTAAATAATATGCATTAGCACCTGCACAAATGTACTATGCTCAATGGAGAAGTTAGTTAACTTGAGTTCTCTTGCAAAATGAGTCATGCAAGGTGGCAAAGCTGGTCCCGCTCACCAAGGCAGTGCTAATGGTGCAGGTGTCCACAGCCTGTGAGCTCTGTCAGTGACGTGGGTGGCTAGGATAACCTTTAACAGGTCTTGCAAATTTCATTTTGACTTTAGTAACACGTTACACTTGAGAGACTAGCAGGTCTTATGTGGTGCTGTTTCATGTCTGAAATGCCGGAGAAAGTCCTGCCTGCATTTGTTGTACCATCATGTCTGGATCATATAAAACCAATGGCCAATAAGTTGTATTCAGACTATTAATTTCTTTTCTCTTAAAAATTATTTTATGTGATGGGTGTTTTGCCCACATGTCTCAAGTATCTGATACCAATGGGTGGGAGAAGAGGCATCAGATCCCATTTAACTGGAGCTACAGATGCTTGTGAGCTAACGTGAGTGCTGGGAATCGAACCCTCATCCTCTGGAAGAACAGCTAGTGCTCTTAACCATTGAGCCTTCTCTCCAGTCCTTCCAAGTCCTGATTTCTTGTGTGTGTGCACGCACATGTGCACAGAGGCAAGGCTGATGCTGGTGTCTGTCTTGATTATACTCTCCACTTTATTTTTTGAGATAGGGTCTCTCACTAAACCTGGGGCTTGCCAGTTCAGCGGGACTGGCTGCCCAGTGTTTGCCTCCCCTGTCCTGGGGTGCAGGAACTAGCTGTCATGCCCATGTCTTTACATGGGCGCTGTAGGGAACTCGGGTCCTCATGCTCCCACAGTAGGCACTGTACTGAGTCATCTCCACAGCTGGAAACTGTAGAATATTTGTCACACTGATTCCCCCCGCCCCAACCTGGCAATGCCATTTTATAGTAACATGCTATAAAATATATAATATAGTAAGTAAAATATGTGATATAGTAGGATGATTTGATCACAGTCACAATATCAGCTTAACTTTCTCTCGGAAGGACAGGATTGTTCTCTCTCTCCCTCCTCCGTCTCTGTCTCTCCTCACCATGTGGAGTCCTGGGTGGTCTGGAACTCACTATGTAGCTCAAGCCTCCCTCTGCCTCTGGAGTGCTGGAATTAAAGGTGTTTCACCAACACACTCAGCCCAGCTAATTTCTTCTGATATTATTCATGAATCACACACAGCCTTCTAATGCTGAGTTTATGACATCGTACGACTCCATTTGGAGCACTGAAGAACCGTTTGTGTTGTGGTCTCGTCTCCATCTTGCTAAACATGATGCTATGTGTCTCCTCAGAGCTTGGCCACACTCCTGATCACCTCCCAGATACTGAACCAAGTCGTAGAATCTCTTCTTCCTTACTGGCTCCAACGGAAGTATTTCTTGAAGGTGAAGAGGAAGGTGCAGGCTTTAAAGGTGGATATTGACACAACCCTGTATGAGAAAGTCCTCCTGGAGAAGGAAATGGGAACTTACCTGGTGAGTTCCACTTTAGTGACGGTGTGTAACCGTCACACAAGTTCATGAGTGTGTGCTGTGTGCTCATGGTCTCTGATGTGTGTCTCGCAGTTAGAGCTCTACAGCTGTTCCCTGCAGGAGCCACTTTGACATTAAGATGCCTCTGTCCTGACTCTTTAACACCAGAGGGCAAGGGTGGGAGATCCCTTGGCTGCTTCACCGAGAGGAGTGCAGGGACATGTGCTCCAGGGAGACAGGACACAGGGGAGATGGTCCCTGAGGCAGCTCACTCACGACCGCTGTCAGACTACTGCCATTATATCTGTAAGGCCGTTCCTTTAAAAATGGTTTATTTGTTGTGTGTGAGAGAGCCTATGCACATGGAGTCAGTCAGTTCTCGGCTCCCCCTCTGTTGAGGCAGAGTGTCTTGTATCCTTTGCTCTGCAGACCCCAGGTTATCTGGCCAAGAGCTTGGAATCTCCTGTTTCTGTCTCTTGTCTCAAGGTGTGAGTGCTGGAGTTGCAGATTCCTGTCATGGCACCCTGCTTTCTGTGTGGGCTGAGTTTGGGGATTGAGCAGGTCATAGAGCCTGTGCTTTCCCGCCTGCTGGGCCATTTCTCTGCCCCAACACATTTCTTTTGACTGGAGGGTTCCTCAGTTATTTTGAGGAAATACACATGGATTATTAAAGGTTTGGTTGCTTGTAATTAAAAATAAAATCCTTACCTGCTGATGAACTCCAAACCAAATTTATCTCCCAGGTCTCTCTTTTGCTTTTCCTGTTCCCCATGTACTGTGTAGCTCCCACCCCCAATATCTCATCTCATCTGAAAATGGTTTCCACTGAGGGGATACTGCCCGATTCTTAGCTCTGATCTCTCTGGTACTCTCATGTCTTCTTCCTTTATGGAGCATGATTGGGGCAACATGGTGACCACAGTCCCCTCTCGTGTGTGACAGCACAGCCTTGGAGTTATCCTGAGCACTGGACAGTGCCATTATTATTGGTCAGTGACAAATCAGGAGGGAGTTCCAGACTCTACTTTCATGGTCCAGAGTCTGTGTTCTGAGAGCGACACGAGAACTTGGTGTGAGCATTTTTCCCATGGGTGAATAGTGTGATAACAGGGCTCCCCCTTACGTTGCCTACACAGTGCAGCCACTTTCTCCTCCCCATCCAGCTTCTCTGTTGACTGTCTCCACTGAGGTGATGCCGGGCAGGCTTCTGAACTGTCTGCAGGCATTGGGAAGGGAAGATTCAGACCCGCCCTCTCTGGGTACCTTTGCTCCTCCCTGAAGTCAGAGGTTTGGGACTGCATGCTCCCTGGATGCCACATATGAGTCTGAAATACTGTTGCCAAATTTTGGAAGAAGGCAGTTTGTCAGATTCTAAAACTATTGTGAAACACAGCTTTTCCCTTCACTATAAAAAAACCAGAGAAATGATAGAGGAGGCGAGGAAAATAAGTCTCTGTGTCCTCAGCAAGGGCAGTCTCTGGGTGTTCTGACCCCTGACCCCTGACTCCTGTCCCCTGCTGTTGTTCTTGCACCTGCTGCTTTGTATCTACATATCTATAAGGATTTCCACCCCCCCCAGCTGCTGATGCCACCCAGCCAGAGAGTCATCATCACCAAGAGGACAGTGACAAGGCTTGCCAGGATTGTGCCTGGATGTCTCTCTTACACTTAGAGGTTTTCTGATTTGGACAATGTAACCATTTTTAAAGGTACTCTGTTACTGTATCATTACTTCAGTGAGTCAGTGAAGTGTTTTTCTGTCTTAATTTCTAGTATGATAAGCATCGCTAGGTAGGACTTATGTAATGATGGTCCTAGCATCTGCAAGAACACTTAAGAGTTGGGACCAGAACTCTTAAGAACAGCGGGTGTGGACTCTTCCTCACCTCACTTCTCAAGGCCCTGGCCTTTATGACAGGACCCAGTGTGATTTGTTGATGTGCCTATGTCAGGCCACAGCTGAGCTGGGCTGTCCCTGTGGGTCAGTGTTCTGAAGCTGTCCCTTGTGCCTGGCACCTGCTTCAGGTCCAGTTCTGCCTTTGCTGACATGTGTGGACAGTGTTGGATTTGTCTTTACAGCAGGCTTGCTGAATCTCCCTAGTGTCCAGCACTTGCCTGTTGGTCTTGCTGGACTTTCTGTGTAGACAGCCAAGTCTGTTTTCTTTGTCTTGTCTTCTCTGTGATTCCATCTTCTCACTGACTTCTCACAGTCTCTCCAGTGTAAAATGTACTGATGGTGAGGGTATGGTCACCTAGAGTCACCTTGTGAGGCAAAAAGAGCTGGACGGGCTCCCCATCCAGCCCTTTGGGGTATGATGGAGAGCTCCCTGCAGTGGATCAGCCACTGTGGTATGGGGAGGGGGTTCCCTTAGTGGGGGACCCTAACATACCAGAAACTACCTACTCACCTCTTGTGAGGGAAATTGCACGTCTACATGGATTTGACTGTTGTGATCATAACAACGTGATTCCAAATGTACACACAGACACACAGACACACACACACACACACACAGACACACAGACACACAGACACACACACACAGACACACAGACACACACACAGAGACACACAGACACACACACACACACACACAGACACACACACACAGACACACAGACACACACACACACACAGACACACACACACACATACACACAGACACACAGACACACAGACAGACACACAGACACACAGACACACAGACACAGACACACAGACACACAGACACACAGACACACACACACACACACACACACACGCACACGCACACGATGTCTTGCAGTAGTTGAGTTACCTCTTCTCTGAGGTGTGTTGTCTTTGGTTTGGGTTGAGGCTGTCAGTGCTTAGCAGGTCGGCAGCTCTGCCTCTTCAGCCTTTGCTTCCTGTTTGCAAAGCTCAGCTAGCGGTGGGATGACAGAGCCCTTTGGGTTGTGCTCCAGCTCCTGGTGCATATGACAGTGTAGGCTCCGGGAATGCTGTAGTTTCAGATGGCCTGTGGGTGTCTTGCTACTCAGCCTGCCTTGGACCCATTGTTCAAGACAGACATGATGTAAAAACACTCAACAAAGACCCAGGAGGAGCTTTTTAGCCTTGGAAGGAATTCTGGAAGCCAACAAAAGGCAAGTGTTTTGGTTCTATGTGGGGTGTTCCAGGGCACCCCAGCCAGGTTAGATAATGGCTTCCCTTTGAGACGGGGCTTTGGGAGATCTCTAGCTACACTCTGTTCCTTCCGATAACGATGCAAGCTGTGCTGCCCCATGCTAGAGTACGGGATGAAATAAAGCTAAAATGCTACACAATTTGTTTTTCTCTTAGCTAAACATTGTCAGCTTACAGTTAGATTCCAGGGAGGCACCACGGCAAAAGCTGATCATGGTGAACCGTTGCTGCTCCGATGGAGAGTTGTTACGATTTCACTGGCGTCATCATTATCAGTTTAAAAAGTCACTCTAACTTCTTAATCTATTAACTTTATTGTATGTGCATGTGTGTGCTTATTTGGAGGCCAGAGGACACCTGGCTGGTTCTCTCTTTCCACCATATGGATCTTGGAATCAAATGCAGGTCTTCAAGCTTGGTAGCAGTCTCCAATACCCAGTGGAGCATCTTGGCAGTTCAAGTTCAGAGCATCCTGGGTGCCTGTGGATCAGGATACCCCCTCCCCCAGCAGTGTTTCCCTGTGTAGCCCTGGCTGTCCTGGAACTCACTCTGTTGCCCAGGCTGGTCTTGAACTCATAGAGATACACCTGCCTCTGCCTCCTGAGCTGGGTTAAAGGTGTGTGCCACCACTGCCTGTCAAGGCTATCTCCTAACTGGATTATTAAGAGCAGCCGTGTTCACATTTTCTGTTGTTTGCCTTGTGGTGGGGTGGTGGTGGGGTGGGTATCAGTTCAATGATTTGTATATGAGGAAAACAGGCAACTAAATAATTTTTTATTTTTATTTCAGCAACTTAGTTCAAAATCATCTTTAAATGTGTATGAATTTGTGGTTGAGAAGGAAGGGTTGGAGTAGACCCTGAGTTTTCATCTTTAAATTTGTATGAATTTGTGGCTGAGAAGGAAGGACTGGAGTAGACCCTGAGTTTTTAGTAGATAAAAACCATCCTTTGCAAGCATTGCATATTTCCATGTGACATGAGCACTGCCTTCTGTCTACATTGCAGGGAACCTTCGATGATTACTTGGAGCTGTTCTTGCAGTTTGGCTATGTGAGCCTTTTCTCCTGCGTTTACCCGTTAGCAGCTACTTTTGCTGTGCTAAATAACTTCACGGAAGTCAACTCAGATGCCTTGAAAATGTGCAGGGTCTTCAAACGACCTTTTGCAGAACCTTCAGCCAGTATTGGTGTTTGGCAGGTAACTACATGAAGAACAATGAAGAAAGATCAATCCACAGTCCATAACGCTAAGGTTTTCTTTATTCAGATAACACCAGCCAAGTGCAAGCCAAAGTGGGACAGGGGCAGCAAGGCAGCCAGGCCAGAGAGAAGGGAGAAGGGAGAAGAGGGTCTCCACGTATGTGCGGTCCCTTAAGAACCATTCCTGTGTCACCTTAGACTTCCCCTCACCACGCCCTCATGGGCGTGTCCCCGCACACTTGTCCAGGCTACTTAGAGGCGGGGCTACAGTGTCTCCCTATAGAACAATGTAAAAAGCTAGTAGCCTTTGTTGGGGAAAAGAAAAACTCTAAAAGCAGAAAATGTATAAAACCCAGAGCACCCCTAAAAGTTACAAGAAAATAAGCTCAAGATTATTATCGATAAGAAAAACACTAAAAACAGGGATCAGATAGAAAACAAGTGTCCGGCTTAAGTTCCAACATACCAACAATTACACTAACTATAAATGGCCTAAAGTTATGGATTAAAGACGGAGATTGGCAGAATGGATGAGAATGTGACCAGATATGCATTGTTTATCAGAAGCAATTCACAAAGGATAATATAGACAGGTGAAAGTCACAGGAAAAATAAGGAAGCTTCGATGAGAAGGAAAGAGGGGAAGTGCTAGCAGAGGAGAGGAGCAGTCTGCCATGAGAAAGGGCCAGATTCTCAGAGAAACATCAGACTGAAGTGTGTATGTATCAAGCAACAGTTTTAAAAGTGGGATGAGGAGAGAACGTGAACAGAAAAGAGAAGTAGAGGAGCCCTATAGTTAGAGGTGAAAGCACTCCCTTCCCCAAGGTAGAAGAAGAAAGTCACCAAGGGTGGAGATGGCTCAGCCTGATCTGCAAAGTGAGTTCCAGCCAGGGCTGTTTACACAGAGAAACTGTCTCAGAAAATAACCCCCCACTGTGGAACAGCTCATGCACACAGATGGGACAAGTCAAGCTGAGACGGGTGCATAGCACCAGTGTCTTCAATCTGTCTGTGGCACTGTACTGCAGTTTCCAGACAAGTTTCCTATGTGAGGACGGCATAAAGATGAGGGGGACTTATATCAAGATGCACAGACCTTATGCATGAACTTAGATACCTCATGAAGATATGACTTCACAAAATTTAGACTGTAGATCGGTTTCACTGAAAATACCAAGCGACTTAAGGCCAAACAGTTCAAATAATGCCATTGGCTAAGGGATGTGTAAAATCACTTTTGGTGTTCACTAGGATTGGAATTACTGTCTAAACCAATAAGAGAAGGGTAAGGACTATAAACATAAACCAGAAGGGACAGATAAAATTGTGTTTGGAGAAAATATGGTCTCAGAATCGTGTCCCTGGGAAAACCCAGAGAATTAACTGAAGAATTGCCACAAGTAGCAAAAACACAGTAACTCACAAAGTTACTCTATGGGATAAAGTGACTACTGTGCACACCCTTGGCCATTGGAAGAGGAAGCAGAGGTGCAGTCCTTGTACTTGTTAGGGGTGGCTTCAGTTATCAGGTGGCAGCCACCAAGAGCTTTACAGTAACAGAAAGGAGAGCACAGAGGTTCCCCATCACCACTCACTGACACACCATGGGACACATGGACCTCCTGGTGGGACCCCAATCAGTGTTCTGCAAGTCCCAGTGAAGCCTGGCTTCTGTATTTGCTGACATTCTACAGGGACTTTGGTTCATGCCCTCAGGAAGGGACCATGGCCTATCTGGAGCTTGGTTATATATAGCTAAGCCAAGAGGGGTGGGTGACTTATCAAAGTAGGACAGACTTGTAAAATTGCTGGTCTTGGAGACGTTGCCTGGTTGGGGTGGGACGCACTTTTCTGAGATGGTCTTTAATTCCCCTCATAAACAAGCAGGGGTGAGTGAGATAAAGAATGCTGCAGGTGTGCCACACTCAGCCAGGCCATCCTCAGGTGTAGTCAAGCTGCAGCAAGCTAAGATGTCCACTAATGGGTCAGCTTTCTTAAGAGGTTTAAAATGTGTGTGGATTTTGTAGATCCCAGGGAAGGGCTTACCCTTGGGGGAGAGGGGTCCAAGTAACATGAACATGGCTGTTGCCACCATTAATGCCACGCCTTTTTTCCCCTTTCAGTTGGCTTTTGAAACGATGAGTGTTATATCTGTGGTCACTAACTGTGCTCTGATTGGAATGTCACCACAAGTGAACGCCGTCTTTCCAGAATCCAAAACAGACTTGGTTTTGATCGTGGTGGCTGTGGAGGTGAGTGAAGGTATCCAAAGATAGGCCTCTGCTGTCCTCCTGCAGAGCTGCAGCTGCAGTCTGTGGTGACGAGCATGCCTGAGTGGTAAGAAGGCAAAGCCTGTCAGGACAGCAGATTGCAGAGTGCAGGCTGTGCCCTGCTGCTTCCTGCCAAGCTCCCAGGAGGAGCCTTCTAGACACTGCCAGGTTCATTCATTGGAATAGGCGTCTGTGGATTTAACGTGTGTTTTTAGCTTGTTCTAGGAAAATGTCCCTTCTGTTTTCTTAAGCAAACTCTAAGAAACTCTTGTTGTTGGTGTAAGTGTTACAGCTCTGAGGGGAAAGGCTTCCCCAATGGAAGTGTTACAGTTCAGAAGAGAAAGGTATGCAGGCAGCCAGGAGCCAAGGGATGCTATAAAGTCATACCACACAACAAACCTCACACAAGCGATTTATTGGGAGAGAAAAACCCAGGAGGGTGGCTGCCTCTGCTTGGGTGAGCAGTGGCAGAGAACTGAGCACAAGATGTAGGGTGGGGCCTAGCCTCTCTGCCGTGTAGGAGTTGAAGTCTGGGGCTAGAGCTGAGCCATTGGAGCTCCTTAGGCCTGAGCCTCAAGGGGTCAGGCCTGGCTGCCAGAGTAATCTAGGGGTGCAGCCTATTGGCTGGAGGTCTCTAGGGGCAGGGCTTACAATGAACATCTTTGAACTCAGCAGGGAAAATTGTGTCCCCTCCACCCTAGTTGGCATGAGTAGCCAACAATTGGGGCTTTCTGCCTGGTTCACTTTCTGCCTGCAGCTATATTCACTGTGAAGCACTCAGGCTCTGTGCTAATTTGTACAAAGGCTGACATGAGATGCAGGTACTCTGGCCACATTCGAGTGTCTCACTTTTCTGTTTGTCATGTTTTGGAACATGCTGATGATTTTCAACACCAGTGAACGTTGTGCCTTTTCGTGAGCAGTTAAAAATGTCATACTTGTGGAAATGTATAGAGACAGAACTTGGTGAGACTGTTGAGTAGCATGTTGTACACCCAAGGCTTCTGGATTGGGGACTGACAAGTAAATGAAGTTGTGACCTTGTCTTAGGGTTTTTATTGCTGTGAAGAGAAACCATGACCATAGCAACTCTTAAAAAGGAAAACATTTAATTGGGTGGCTCACACTTCAGAGGTTCAGTCCATCATGGTGGGAAGCATGGCAGCGTGCAGATGGACATGGTGCTGTGCGGACAGACAGACTCGAGAGCATGCTGAATGTGCCTTTTTATGGGTTAAAGGTTAGAGGCTGACAATGCCATGAAGTTCAGCCCACAGATCAAATCGGCATCCAGTAGTTCCCTCAGAAGCCACCTCGCTTCTGAGACGTCCCCTCCGTCTCTGATGTCATTTCAGAAATGCAGAATCACAGTGAAAGTGCAGTTTGTGAAGATTTTAAGGGGCCACACAGTCCACACATCCAGTGTGGGTAACATTCATGTTTTCCAGCCTGCTGAATGCTAACAGTTTCCCCTGTACACCGGGGGTTCCCCCTAAGGTGGAAGTAAGCTGGCTACTCACGCTGGGAGCATGCCTGCATTCCTAGTTTTTAGGTTCTAGTGATCAGTGAGTCTGTTGTCTCTGTTTACATTTAATTACTGGTTTGAAAAATACTCCTTAAAAGCCATTTCTTATGGATGAGGGGAGAGTAAGTTAATATGATATACGCGCCCTTACTGGTTAGAAATGGAACTGTCATCTGTGTGTCTTACTGCAGGCCCTCTGAGAGTGGATGGGGCTCTCAGGGCTTATTTTCCTAGTTTCAGACATAAACATTGTAAGCTCAGTGCAGATAATTACTCTTTACCTTATACCAGGATTTCCTCACTTTAAAACTTTCTTGTTGTGTGTGTTCTCCCTCTCTGGAGTGGAGTGGGCTGAGGTAACAGATCGCTTGATACTGTGGTTAGTGTGGAGTCTGTCCCTGAGCTTCCACTTGGAGCGCTCGCTCACCCTGTCCTCAGCTGCATGCCCTGCAGGAGCACTCTGGGAAATAACCCACAAGCATCAGGGGTGAGCAAGGCTTGCTGCCAAAGGTGAGGTCTGAGTGAGGCTGCCTGTGTGAGGCAGCTAGCATAGAACCAAGGTGTGTCACAGGACCCACGGGTGTGATTCCAACTGGTCAGTGCACCATGACGCTCTTGCCATCATTTCTTCCAAAGGTCATCATGGCCAAGTATAGCTGAGTGAGAATCAGTTTCCCTCCCCCTCCCTCTCTCTCTGTGAGTTCCAGTCCTTGGGGTAAAGGTAGAACTTTGGCGATGAACTAAAGTGGCAGGCGCTGAGCCTGACCCACAACAGGACATTGGCGGCCTCATCTTTTAGCGGTCAGTGCCTGTGCCTGCATGGCCATGGATGTGTCCCCAGTTGTGCGCCTCCATAGACAACACTCACATGCTTCCGTTTGTGTCACAGTTCACTCCTCACACCAGCCTCCCGCTCCTCCTCTCCTCCTGGGTTTGTTTCCACACCTCAGTCCAATCCTCCCCACCCCGCCCCATCACTGACTCTGTTCAGTCTCTCAGCATTGGCGTGGCCTGAGCCCAGGCTCCTGCCCTTTCTCACCTACACTGTGCTGAGTGTGATTCTTGTATCACCTGGCTCTTTAAAGTGTGCAGTCCAGTGTTCTCACCTGGAGTCTCACAACAAGCCCTCACTAGGCGCGTGGCTCTCCTGCTGTCTCTTCTTTGACCCATAGTAATAGTTAACTTCATTGTCACCTCAACAGGACTTAGTGACACATACTCCTGGGTGTGTGTCTCCAGACAGGACGAGATCAGGAGGGCCCTGGTGTAAAGAACAGATTTGCAATGCTTTGGCATTATTGGGAGGTGGTGAAAGGTTGGAGATGAGGCCAACTTAGGGCACGTAGGTCCCTGGGGTTCTGTCCTTGGGCAATAGCTTGTTGTAGCCTCTTCCTATACTGTATGACCCTTTCTCGGCTTCCTGTTCACCAAGAAGTGGAGAACGGCTTCTACTTTGTGTTCCTGCTGCCAAGATGCTCTCCCTGAGCTCATGGACTCAGGAGCCATGACCCGAATGCTCCAAACCATGAGCCCCAAAGCAAATCCTTCCTCTCTTAACCCATGTACGCAAACATTCCATCACGGCCATGAGAAAGAAGGCAGCAGCACGCCGTGTGTCTGCTCTTGGTGTCACCTCAGGATGACATTCTGACCATGCTCATGTTCTGTGTCAGGAAAGGTGCCCCAGTGGATTACAAAGCCTTCCGCTCGTCCCGCTTCCCGTTCTGTGCAGGACGCCCCAGTGTCTTGCATGCGTTTAGCAGGGACATTTGCAGACCTGTGTGGTCCCCACTGCTTCCTCTCCAAGTGGAGCTCCGAGCCTGGGCAATGACCGTAGATTCTCCAGGAGCTGAGAGGTGTGTGCTGAGTCATTTCCTGAGTGGTTTCAAGTGATGAAGCAATTCATACTAAAGATTTGTTCATGAGCAAATGAATCACATGTTTTCCCCTAGTGCTCTTTGTGACACTTATTTGAGAATTTCAGAGTTATAGTTAATATGCTTGCTGACTATACTTTTCGGAAGCATATTAAGAAAACCTTGGCGTGGGGGGGGGGGCGGGCTGTGAAGATGACTCAGAGGTTAAGAGCACTGGCTGCTCTTCCAGAGGTCCTGAGTTAAATTCCCAGTAGCCACATGGTGACTCACAGCCATCTATAGTGGGATCTGATGCCCTCTTCTGGCATAAAGGTGCACACGCAGATAGAGTACTCAGACAAAATTAAAAAAATAAATAAAAAGCCTCAGCAAAATCTTAGAATTCTATTGTTTGTAAGAATATAACTTCCTATTTAAGAAATATGGAATGGGGGCTGAAGAGATGGCTCAGAGGTTAAGAGCACAGGCTGCCTTTGTAGAGGACGCAAGTTCAGTTTCCAGCACCCACCCTGGGCAGCTCACAGCCACCTACGGCATCCGTCTATCCACAGTTCTTTGTCTTTTACTGTGTTCAAATGCATCCCCTGCTTGTGAGAAATTGAACCCCAACTACTTGCAGGGTTAGCCACTCAGTGCTTGTTGGCTGATGCTCTTCAGAAACACAGATTCTTCGAATTTAATTCCAAGCTTGACCAGGAAGGGGCCCACAGCCAACTGTGCTGTCCATGGTCTTCACCTTCCAGAGCTTTGCATGGGTTGGGTTTTGGCTCTTCTATTTGGGTCCTCTTGGATGAGATCATGGGCTGGATTCCCCACACATCTGTGCCTGTGGTTTTGAGACAGGGCCATGAGAGAGCCCAGGTTGGGCTTCAGTTCTGAATCCTCATGCCTCACTCAGCGTCCTGAGGACTAGGTTACAGGTATGAGCAGCCACACTCAGCCTGTCTTCCTATTTGTGTTTATTTATTCTTGCTGGTCTTTTTTGATGTTTCCTAGTCTTACTCTAGGCTGCCCTCATCTTCAGTTCTTATCCAGTTTAAATGTGGCTCTATGGATGGTGTAGGGATAATTAAAGGCATAAGATAAGTGTTTATTTTATACTGAAACATACCAGATACCAGTAAGATATGCTTCTAGCTTTGCATGCATCTACAAACCTGTCCGAGAGAGAAATTCCAGTGTGGTAAAAGGTCTCTTCTCTAACCTCATCCTCTAGATGGCCTGATTGCTTTTCCCTCTGGAGGGTCAAGTCCAGGCTCCTCCAGCTTCTGGAAATGGTTGGGATGTAGGCTCTGTGGACAGTGTCTGCTTGCTACGTGCTTATAAAGAGAGATTCCCCCCAAAATTTGTTTATGTATGGCATTCTTGTTATTGCAATTGATGTAATTTAATGAAATGAAATCTGATGAACAGTACGGGCTAAGGCAGAGCCGTCGCTTCTGGGAAAACCTTTGGAGAGACTCCATGAAGACAAATTGGTATCAGACAGGATAAGGAGGAGGCAGTTAAAGTGATGAGGGGGAAATCGTAAAAATCTGGGCATGTTCCAGATACGGCTTTTACCCTGCTTCCCAAGTGTCTTCAAGTTTTCACTCTTCAGAGGAAACCAATCTGGGAAATGTAGTCATTGTCCTGGGGTGTGGTGGTTAAATCTTGACTGCCACCTGGCTGAGGAGGACCTTCCCTGAATGGGCTGGTGGCCACTGAGCAGAGCCATTCCTCTCTGCTTTCTGACTCCAGAGGCCATGTGGCCAGCTGCTGTTTGCTCTTGCGCCATGTGTGTCTCCCCCCAACCCCTTGCCACGCCTCTCTCTACCACCAATCCCCCCACCATGTGCCCCCACCCACACCATAATGGATGCCCCTCCAAACAGCAAAACAAACCCTTCCTTAGTTGCTGTTCTTGGATATTTTGTCACAAGAAAAGTAACTAACACAGGGGTCTCATTTGTGCACAACAGACAGGAAGACACTTCCTCATGCGTGTGCCATACAACACAGAGGGGGACACAGTTCTGTGACTCCTGAGTAAATTTTTGGATTCACTGAGGAATTACTTGTTTCCTCGAATCATCTGAATGGACTTCTTGGGGACTGCTGAATTCCTCGAGGGTTGGCCTTTTGTCCTGTCAGTGAATGGCAGATGTCTGCTTTTACCCTGTTCCAATATCCACAGACCTTGGAACTTAGGTCAGTGCATTTTTTTTCCTTTTTTTGCATGTTCTTTTTAAGTATGGTTTTGATGACAACCATTTTACAGTTTATTTTGCGTTTTTAAGATATCATGGTGGTTAACCTATTTCTTGCACTAAAATACAGGCAAAGGAAGGTGCCCACTGTGGAGGTGATGCATCTTCATTCACAGTAGTATTGGTTGAGAAAATACTAAGGCGGAGTAAATGAGGAAGCTCGAAGCCCACAGTGTCAGAGTCACAGGCGGGATGTTAGATGGATCTGCAGAGAGCCACAGAGCTTTTGGGCTGTCAGGCTCTGGGGATACTCACGTCTCAGCCTTCTCTGAGCACCTTTGTCAGCGTGTCCCCTCTTTCGCTAGTTGTGAGCCCCCTTCAGTACCAGGACAAGGGCAGCAGCCCTCTGCTGAGCGCCTGACCAGCTTCCCTTTCGTGTACCTTATGATTCTAGGCCATGCTCACCTGCTGTCTTATTCTGTGGAATGGAAGAGAAAGAATGCATTTTGAGTTTCAGTTTTTTTTCCCCCCCTCGAGGATAGAAAACACATTTTATTTCAGAAAACTTGAGTTCCATAAGAATTTTCTGCCCTTTACAGTAGTGCTGGAATAGTAAGAGGCTTTGTGTGGCCAGAGACACTTTGAAAAGGGCTGGAGAATGATGGCATCAGAGGCTGGGGATTTTCTTGAGGTCACTGAAGGCGTGAGTTGGGGGCTAAGGACCTCTCACAGCTTCGCTTTTCATTTTCCTTTGTAAATGTGAGCTCAGCACCTTACCTTCCCATTACAAGCATGAAGCTCATCCCTGATGCAGCCAGTGCAGGCTGACAGCCATTATCCGCCCCACAAGGCTCTCCCTATGTCTGGCCCCACTGCTCCCCAGTTCTGCCCCTTCCTTTGTATTAGGCCAGGAGACTCCCCATCCTCTGGCGGCTCCATTTCTGTGGAATCAGCTTTTGGCATCTGCCTCCCATGCTGCAGAGCTGTGGAGCTGCTGTGGTAGCCAGTGATCACCAGGACTGGCTCCTGGAAGTCAGGAGCGGTGATTTCCTCCCACAGCCTTCTGCTCTTATACAATCTGTGGGGTTTCACCACAGCCCCAGCTGAGGTTCTGTTCTGGAGGAGAGGAGAGAACAGAACTATGCTTCTTCCCTTTCCAGGAGGGCTGGCACTTTAAAACTGTTGTCTCGGGGCTTGTTTTGAGGCTTTCATCTCGGTGTAAAATGCTCTTTAAACCTGGGTTTGTCCAGGTCTAGTCAGACATCACTTCAGGAACTCATGATAGTCCCTGTTACTTTAACATGCTAGATTTGCTTTGCTTTGCTGAGCCGTCTGTCCTTCTGCTCCTCCAGCTGATCAGTCAGTAGCTTCAAAAGGGCTTTGGTTTCTTTTGTGGTTCCTAAGGTGCCACAGTGCAGACAGGATCAACCCAGAAGCTAGGGAGAGCGGCAGTGTAAAATGGTGCTGCAACTGCAGTCTCTCCTTAGTTAGTAAAACGCATTCAGTGTGATTAGAAACTAGTCTTTGTAATGTTGTTAAACGCCACGGGGCGCAGTGTTTGAATTTCTAGTGTTACATATATCTGGTAAAAAAAAAAATGTTCCAACTGCTCTCTCTCTCTCTCTCTCTCTCTCTCTCTCTCTCTCTCTCTCTCTCTCTCTCTCTGTGTGTGTGTGTGTGTGTGTTTGTGTTTTGTAAGTTGGGCTCAAGCTGAGCCTGAAAGTCAAAACTGTCTTCTGGCAGATTGGGTACAGGTGGATGACGAGCTGCAGAAGGTAAGGCACTGCTGTCCCCAAGCTTCCGACCAGCATGAGTGCCCAAGTGACCACACACACAGGCTTCTATTGCTCTTTCCACATCAGTGCCTCCAACAAGCTAATTGGCACCATCTGTGCTGATAATGAAGTCCATGGTGTGGCTGCGGGTGAGAGGCACTCTCTGAAGGAGTTGACCATCAGGGTGCGAGGGGAGCAGGGAGGGCTTTTTTGTGGATGTTCTCTGCTAACCAGCCATAGAAAGGGAACTGAAAGGGCAAGAGTAGCCAGGGACTGTCCCATGCTGAGAGCTCCATAAGGGCCTGTGGTCAGGATTATATAGCAGAGCACTTCCCATCTGCGTTGTCTGCTGTGTGTTAGACTTGCCCTGAGACTACAGTAATATTGCTCTGCCTGAATTGGGTGCCTCTTCTTTCAGTGCTCCTGACTGGTATGATTTGCCATCTGCCTCTCTTACCATGGGCTGGTAATGCAGCCAGCAGCACTGTGACCCACACAGGCTGGCAGTGCTACCATTGAGCACCCTATTCTTGGGTCTCCAGTACAGTTCCCGGACTTGGAGGCTGCTGTGTCACTCCCATTCCCAACCCTCCTTCAGAAAACTCACGTCATGGTTGGGAGTGTTGTCTATGTTGCAGCTATGTTCATGCATCCACACCCTCACCCCGCAGATACAGACACCCCCCCCACACACACACACTCACTCACACTCACAAGTGAAAATAACAGAGGGTATCTGGTCATTTTATCCACTGTGAGAAACGACTGTTTCCAGGCATTCTTTCTCAACTCTCTTGTCTTAAACATATTTTCAGTCTAGTTTTTAGAGAAACTGTGTTCCTAAAAGAAAACCTCTGTGTGTATGAACACAGGCGCTTGCACACCATCGCACATATGTGGCTGTCAGTCATCACCTTCCTCCTCATTTGAGCCAGGGTGGGGTTCACTGCTGTGTACCCAGGTTAGCTCATCCACGAGCTAGCTGACCTGTCTGCTTGTAAGAGTGCAGGGTCGCAGGTGTGTGCTCCCGGGTGTCTTTAGCTTTTTTAGGGGATTTGAACGCAGGTGCTCACACTTGCACAGCTGTGGGGAGCTTCATTTCCTTGTTTCTTGATATCTGTCTTTTGACACCATTTCATTTTTATGTCAGTCCACAGCATATGGAAATTGGAGAGGCAGTTCCCTACAGTAGGGTGTTCTCCTTTGTTTAATTTCCTGTGTGCCATCTTTGAATAGTAATGCAGCCACATGATTCAGAATTCATAAGGCTCAAACACGGAGTTTGTCTGTGCTACAGAGTCCCTGCTGCACACAGCATGTGTGATTGGTTCCCTGTCTGGGCTTTTGTGGTATTTAAAGTACAAATATCAAGCACGGTTAATCATGATGATTGGAGAATGGGCTGTAGTGGGTTTGCTTTATACTTAATTGTCTAGAACACATGACAGTCTTACATGTCAGCTGATCCGATGCTGTCAGTTGTTATCACGTGCAGTCTATGGTGGTGTACAAAGCAGTTTTGACCTTTTCTAAGAAACCTATGTTCCATGAATGATTGACAGGCCAAGGAAGGTGATTGACATATTTGTCATCTCAAGTCTGGGCCGGTTGCACTTTCAACTTGACAAGAGCAGAAATTGCTTATAGACAACAAATAGTCTGCCTTGCTTTCACTGGCACTAGGATTGGGCTGCGGTCAAAGCAAAGGACCAGTCTGTTTGTAGATTTATTAGGTTTAAACATTAAGAGCCAGTTAGAACTGTCTCCAAGAATTTTTTTTTTTTTTCAGTATAGCTCAGCAAAGGTGCTGGATTAGGGAGCGTCGAGGCTTTTATGAATAAGCTTCAAGGTTAAGTGGATGAGCAGTGTGTCCACTCTGACCTGCAGATCCCTCTTCCAGGGGCTCATGTGGGTGGCCCCTGGAGCACCCTGCCCTGTCCTTCCGGCTTTTAGCCACACACCCCCTTCCCTGCCGCACCTCCCCTGTCCGAAACCCCCTACTTTGTTTCTCTTGACTCTGATATCCACTTCTTAGTTGAAACCATCCAGCTCCCACGGGGGCGTCCCTGCTGTGGACCCCCATCTTGTTCTGTTCTCAGGCATTTTGACGATGACCTGGCCTGGGAATGATCAAAGGCGCCTGACCTCACCACAGGGCACATAGGCAGAATACAGAGAATGGCTGTCCAGTGGAATGGGACAGCAAGACACAGGACTCAGGACACAGTGCGGTGAGGGTTTCACCAAGAGCAAGATGAACATACACAAGCTCCAGTACGCCCTGGGCTGTCTAATCGGCTCCATGATTGCAGCTGTTGGGAGGAATGGGTTGTCATTCCTTTTCTTTCATGAGTAAAAAGCACTAAGATAACACGAATGAAAACTTTGTTTCTTATCCCTTGGGTGGTTTCTGCAGGTGATTAACACTGTACACCCATTACAGAGAAGTTTCTAAGACTCTGTGTGTTCAGACTCGTAAGGTAGCATGAAAAGCTAATTCTGTTGTGTGTTTTAAAAATTAAGGGGGCTGGAGGGATGGTCAAAAGCCCTGGCTGTTCTTGCAGAGGATCTGGGTTCAAAACTACTCAAAGACACACACACACAAAAAATTAAATAAATAAAAGAATATCAAAACCAAAGAACTTTGAGAATCGTATATGTTTCTTGACAATAGAGACACATCTGTGGATGTTATGTTGTTTACCCAGTGAGCAATTCCACAGCCTCCTTTACAAAGTGGAGACTGCTCAGGAGCAGGCCTTTCCCTTCCATCTCTACTCCTCTCCTGGTGCAAACCACTCATCTTCTCATATTCAGTGTAAGATCCATCCTGAACTCAGCGCGGATGGCAAAGCAGTGATGGTTGTCACTGTGTTTTCCAACTCCTTGCTAGAATTTGAGGTTTAAATGCTGGGTGTTAACAGTGAGGGCAAAGGGTGACCAGCTGAGCCCATTCCCTCTGTGGGGTCTGTCACCTCTGCACTGGACCTGGGTTGAATATTCACACTGATCTTGGCTGGTTGTGATGGCACCCCTGTCCTGTTGGCAAGGCACCCGGTGCATCGGGCTGGCAAATATGAATTTACAGGGTACATCCATGGTGACTTGGTGAACGTTTAGGTTTCCTGGGTGAAACATCACCAGACTTGGGCAGCTGTTGACTCCTTCGTTATATTTTAATTACCATGGAAACGACAGAATTTTGAGATCACACATTATATTTTTTATTTCTGAGACCTGCTATATATATTTATACAAATTAGAAAGCAGAAGCAGCATACAGTAACTTTGATTTCATATTTTAAAATATTAATGTCAGAAAAAGGCCTTAGAATGTGCATCAAAAGGTAAAGGGTATCTGAGCTGTGAACGTCTTGTTCTGTGGCTCCCCCCCCTCACCCTGTTCTCATTAAACCACACTAAAAACTGCTGAGCCCAGCACAGGGGAGGATGAATCTGAGGCTGGGAGTTCAAGGCCAGGCTGGTCCAGACACTGAGTCCAGGTTAGCCTGCGCCACACAAAATGAGGTCCTGTTTCAAAGGGTAGAGAGAGGAAAAGGAAGTTAAAAGTTTCTCAATGTAGGGATACAGTTTGCCGTAGATGTTGGTCCCAGGAATCTGTCATCTGGTTTTGTCTTCAAAATAGTGGAATATGGTGGGTGTATCAGAAGTTAGAACTAAAACCTATCCTGTGGCCACAGGGGTGTGTGTGTGTGTGTGTGTGTGTGTGTGAGAGAGAGAGAGAGAGAGAGGGGGGGGGACAGGGATGGGGGATGGGGGACATGGAGGGAGAGGGAGAGGAGGGATGGGGAAGACAGGGAGGGAGAGTGAGAGGGACTGCATGCATTTGTGTGCCCTTCTCCCAGAGCTGTTGGTCAGTCACACTGCATGTGCAGGTGTCTCCAGGAAGTTGTGACCCGTGGTTCCCAGTGTCTGTCACCTCACTATCTGGATCTGACTTGCTGGGGTCTGCTTCTACAGCTATTGATATCAGATTTGAGTTCCTGATTAAATGTGGGCCCAGAGCTGTTCTTGCTGGACTGGGGTATTTATCTCTATTGTCACAGGAGCCAGAGTGCAAGGCTACCCTGTCTCTTGTCTTGTGGCAGGCTGAGGGGTGGGGCCTTCTCAGCCCTCCTGTGGATCTGGCTTTTGTTTCTGAGTTTCTGTTTTTAGAGGCTGTACACTTGGAGTTATATGATTGTCTCCTTATCTCACTGGAATCCAGAGCACTGTGACAATATTTTTATGTCTGGAAAAAATGTATTTATTTAGGTGGTTTTGGACAACTTTAATTTCAACATAATATATTCACTGATAGATGAAGACAAGCACTTCATTTTTTGTTTAGTTTATGATATTTTTAATGTTATATGAATTACATGTACTCTATTTTATGCCTAGGTCTCCTCAAAATCTGTTCTTGTTAATGCCATAGTAACTCTTGATATATTGTCCACAGTGCACATGCCAGACATGGTGCAGTAATTTAACTGGATAAAAAGAGCATTCTGAAATTGAATAAATATAATTATTCTGAAATTGAAATTTTTGTAAATATACAGCCATCGGCAAATGTAAAAACCCTCCCTCAAAATCTACCACATAGATGAGTTCGTAAGTCTGTGATTTAAATTCTGTATGTGTGCCCCCAAGCCATGGAAGAGCAGCATTGAGTGTGTCCTGTGTACATGTGCATGCATGTATATTCATTGTATGTGACATGTGTACACACCTGCATATGCAGCTGTGTGTTTTAGAAATAGATTATTCACATTGTTGGAGTAAAATATCAGAATTTATATTAGACCCTGAAAGAATGTAAAGATTTTTATCACTACTTAAAATTAAGCTTGGAAAAGAATGCAGTGCTGTATTTTGTAACTTTTGTGGGGTAATCTAAGTAAATATTCAAGTTGTTTTGGACTCAAGTGCAGCGTAGATAGGTAGATGGATGGACAGATAGATTAGTGGATGGATGGACAGATAGATTAGTGGATGGATGGATGGATAGATAGATTAGTGGGTGGATGGATGGATGGATGGATGGATGGATGGATAGATAGATTAGTGGGTGGATGGATGGATGGATGGATGGATGGACAGATAGATTAGTGGGTGGATGGATGGATGGATGGATGGATGGATGGATGGATGGATGGATAGATCAGTCATAGGTGCATACACACATACATATCTGCTAATATACTAATTGTGGATGTCAAGCTTGATAAATTTTAGATGTGGCCACATTCATTCAACAGATATTTTCCCAAAAGTCCCTGTGTGCTTTTGCTGGTCACCACCACCCAAGAGTAACTTCTGTCCCAAACTCTGCCATTTTGGGAGTTCTTTTTAAGGTTTTTGGCACTGTGGTTTTTCAGTTAGCCCATGTTGGAATTATTTACCCACCAAGATGCTCTGAGTGGATTTTCTTCTGGCTGGTTTAAGTTCATCATAAGTTGTCAAAGTGATGTCTAATGAGTGAGACTAATAAAATATGAAGATATTTAAAGATTTGGTGATTGACTGGGACAATGACTATATCACTAATTCTGAATGTGAACCTCAAAGGAAAGAGGTGATTTTACAGCCCATGTATCCATTATCTCTGACTGGTGAGGCCTGCCAACACTCCATGATTCACCATTATTCCTCTAGGTGCTGGTTTTCATGACTGTTTATTTACTAGTCCCTGGGTGGAGTTGTGAGTGTGTACTGACTGTGTCCATTACAAACAGGAGCAGTAGTTTCATTATAAAATAAATTGCTGCTGGTGGAGAGATCATGCTGACACCTTGTGCAAGCAAAAGAGGCCTGATCTGGAGGAGGAAATATTTCTTTAAAAAGCTGAGGCTTGAAGTGACCAAGCTGTGTGGGTGTCTGCCTTGTTGAGTGAGGAGTGGATGTGAAAAGCGCCTCGGTTCCCACCATTGCAAGGCTGCTTTTAGGATGCTATACAGAGGGGTTTCTCTATCAAAAAAACAAAAACAAAAACAAAAACAAAAAACCAACCAGAATGCCCCTAAGGTCACAATCAGTGGTGAAAGGCTGGGCACTGAGGTCAGGGACAGGAGGAGGATGGTGCCTCAAGGCTGAGCTCTTCTGGAAGGTTAGTGAGGCATTCTGAAGTGTGATCCTAATTAGTCGTATCAATAAAGGCCAATAAGCTAGGTCTTCATTGGGGTAAAGTCCTAGAAGATGAGAGAACCTGGAATGACCACCAATTAATTCCTTCCTCTCTCAGTCCTCAGTCTGAAAAGCTGAGGTCCTGTCTCTGCCCTGCCTCTCCACCTCCTAAGCACTGGGGTTAAAGTCATGAGCCACCACTGCCTGGCCTCTATGGCTAAATGGTGGCTAGCTCCACCCTCTGATCACCAGGTAAGCTTTATTTGTCAGAAAACAAACAAAATATCACACAACAGCATCCGATCAAGGAACTAGAACAGATCACACCTACACTGTACAGAAATGGACAACTCTCTGCCTGCAAATGTTAGGTCTCATGTCAGGAAGTTTACACAACCAAGGAACAGCTTGGGGAACAGGAGCTGTGGTTCTCTGTGGCATCTGTCAGTAGACCCTGAGTGAAATGAAGAGCACAGTTCCAGGGCTGGAGACATGGCTCAGTGGTTAAAAGCCTTGGCCTGCCTTCTAGGGGACTCAGGTCCAGTACCTTGCCCCCACACAGAGGCTGACAACCATCTGTAACTTCAGTTTCAGAGGGCTCAGTGTCCCTCCTCTGGCCTCTGATGGCACTGAACACACATAGTACACAGACACACATGTAGGCTAAACACCCATATACATAAAATAGGAATGAAAATAAAAATAAATGTTTAAAGATTAAAAAAGAACACAGTTCCATTTCATATGCCATTAGAAAGAATGAAACAGCCAGTGGTGATATTCATGCCTGTAGTTCTTGCACTTGGGAGCTGAGGCAGATGGATCCTGAGTTCAGGGCTACCCTGGGCTGCATGAGGCCCTATCTCAGGAAGGAAAGAAGAGGAAGGAGAGAGGAAAGGAAAGCAGGAGGTGAGAACCAGACAGAGTTCTGTGGTTTAGTCAGTGTGGCTCTTGAAATGACCTTGCTGGTCATAGTCCTCACAATCCCTGTTGAGCCACCTGTGTGTCAGTTTTCTGTCACTACAGCAGAATTGGAATAATCAGCTCACACAGAGAAAAGGCTTCTTTTCATGTGTTTGGAAATCCTGTCCTGGGTCAGTTGTCCCTGTGGCTTTGGGCTTGTAGGAAGCACCTTGTGGCATGAAGAAAGCAGCCAGGTTCCATCCTCACCTTTAAGGACCCGCTGGCAATATCCCACAGCTCTCCTACAGGACTGCACCTTGCAGGGGCTCCACTGTTCCCAATAGAAACACCCTGGAGCAGATCCTTTTCTGGTCTCTCAGGGTGGGGGTGGGGGCGGGGGGCAAACTGTAGAGTCAGCTAACTTACTGCATCCCAAATTCATATGGAGATAAAAGGAACCCAGAACAGCCAAAACAACCCAGAAGAAAACAAAGTCATAGACTTGTGTTTTCCAACTCTAAGCTGTCTGCATGCTGGCCTAACCTAAAGATGGGTAGGTCCATGGGCAGGGCTCAGAGCTCAGAAACAAGGCTGGTACCCCACAAGAGTATGAAGTTAGTTCACTGGGGAAAGAGCAGCTGGGTGAGGCTGGACCTGGACCTAGCAGCTTGCAGTGACTGCAGACCTAATCACCAGTGTGACATAAAAGAAGCAGGGCAGTCGGGGCAGACACTGTCCTGAGACTCTTCCTCCTGAGTGGGTCTATTACCCCAACGGACAGTCAGCAAAGCTGCCTTGCCCCTTGCCCATGTGAGGACTCAGAAGGAGCAGACCCTACCAGACCCTGGGTCTGCCAGCAGCACCCCCTTAGTTCTTCACCTCATTCTGTTTTCTGTATGGGTTTTTTGAGATGGCGTCTCACCATAAAGCCAAGGCTAGCCTGGAGAACTGTAATTGCAACTGTGGAAATCAGCCACACAACACCCAAGAGTCTTGACATGTAATCTAGTTCTCATCTAGAAGGAAGGAGAAATGACTCTCGACAGCCTCCAGACAGTTTACTCCAAAGAGCTCTGCCGATCTGCCATCTCCATGTGAGTCGACAGGGTAGCCGTGGTTCTTTTCTGACTGGGAAGCCCACTGCATGAAGATTTTGAAGATGAACAAACTCCCTTATGGGAAGATGGAGGCACACCATGATGACTCGAGCGGAAACCAAAGGCAGGATCCATGGGAGGTTCTCCCAAGCAACCAGCAAGAAGCCAGATAGCTTCTCATATGGACCAGAAGGTCTTCCCTTGTGGCAGGATGACCAAAGTGGCTTTGTTCCTCTGACTGTGGCAGCTCCAAGGCAGCAATTCTCAACCTGTGGGTTACCACCCACTTTGGGGGTCCATATCCTTGCATGTGAGATATTTACATTGATTGATAACGTTAGCAAAATTACAGTTATGAAATAACAATGAAATAATTTTAGGGTTGGGGTCACCACAGCATGAGGAACTGTATTAAAGGGTCACAGCATCAGGAAGGTTGAGAACCCTGCCTAAGGGAGTCTGTTTTGTGAGTTTAGTGGATTGTCTCGACTGAAGGAGAAGTAATTGTCCAGTTGTGAGTTTGTAATCCAATTGCTGTGTGCCCATTGGCTGTCATTACAGAGCTAAAGGAGGGGCTGAAGGGAAACAGAACCACAGATGCCATAAACAAGGCGCAGGGCTGATAGTTCTGCATCGTCTCAAGGGATTCTTTCAGAAATGACAAGAGTAGAGCTTGTGTGTTACCCCTCATCCCGCAGCCTGCATCTGCTTCCTAGTGTTTAATGTCTCTATTTGGGGTTGTCTGCTCAGTGTTGGATGTTGCTTTTTTTCTAAGACACCATGGACTATCCTTGGACTGAATGCCATCTTTGCTGCAGGAGCATCTGCAGACAGGTTCATAATACAGGAAGTGTTAGTGTCCAGTGCTTTGAGCTAAAGCACGTGGCTGAAGATGAGCATCTTCTGAGCGTTTGAAGTCTGATACTGCTGTGATGTTTAGCACATTGGCCCATGGGCCCATTAGGTACCACTCTGCCTGTACGATGAGCTGCATGCTTCTGCCCACGGACATAGCCCTCAGGAAGCTGTCTGCTCACTGTTGCAGAGACTGGAAGTCCAAGATGAAAATGCTGGTCCAGTGGGTGTCAGTCCTGTGCTTCTCTTGGCTTTCTGTGCACACACAAACGCAGAGCAAACTGAGTTGCACGAGCTTCCTGATGCTCCTTCACTAGGAACTGGATCCTGAATCAGGGCTGTACTATTGTGAATGTATATAGCCTTCATCACCTCATGGAACATACAGCCTTTGCTGAACTTGGAAGCCAAGCATGGATGGGCCTGGTTCATAGGAGGATAAGACATGAGCAGAATGTGAAACCCTCCTCCTGCCTCCGTTCGTCTCAGGAGTGATGTGTATGCTAAGGGAAATAGGTGATTGGCTTTATAAAGGACAGGGCGGCTGCCAGGCATATGAAGGTGCTGGTGTCAGACCAACGTCAGTTTCATAAGGGGGAGTGGACAAAACTCTACAGCCAAACAGGAAGGAGGTGCTGCCTGGAGGCAGGGCACCCCATTAAAGGCACCTTCCTAAAATCTCCCATACTGCCAAGAAGGTGAACACACATTGACGTATGATCTCTGTTTTGTTTATTTTCTCTGTTGCTGGAGAGCTGCAGTGAGAAAGAAGTTAGAGAGACATGTAAGTCGTTTTGCTGGAGGCGCGAGGCACTTTGATTTTGTGTGTGTCGCAGTCCTTACTGTATTGAATCAACTCTGCTTTAAAAGTCTCTCATATGATTTAAAGCTGTAAGCCCTACAAATGAAGTCAGTAAAGAGTTCATGAAATTTTGAAGGTTGCTTATAAAAATCCACTAATAGGTCACAATAATCAAATAGTGCTATTTTCTTATTAGTCTTCAAATTAAGCTAGATAGAATAGTAGTTGATTTTGTCTTGAGAGAGGTATGATTATGCTAACCCTAAATTTAATTGCTCCTACTATAAGAAAGATAATTTGCCTATGTCTTTGTCTACCTACCGTACAGAATACTAAATAAATAAACCCAACCAACTGCCACCATAATAAGAGAACTGTTATTGGCAGGTTTTTATGTAAATTTGATGGGTTTTAATTAAGCACCCACTGAACCGAGTACATTTTTTTTTACTCCCTCCCTTCCTCCCTCCCTCTCTCCCTGCAGCTAGCATCACATCAAGGATTTGGAGAAAGGTATCTCCCTCATCTGTGCCAGTGTAGCAGTCTCCTGGTTTTTAAATTGAGTTCTTTATTATAATAATTATAGACTCACATGTGATTATAATTATATATGCAAGATTTCATGGACTGCTTCATCCAGTTTCCTCTAATGAGAATGTTTACAGAACTGTAGTGTCAGTCACAGAATCCATTGACCTTGTACTCAGTGTGTTTCTCTGTGTGTCTTTGTGTCTTTGTGTGTGTATGTGTGTGTGTCTGTGTCTGTGTGTCTGTGTCTGTGTCTGTGTCTGTGTGTCTGTGTATCTGTGTGGGTCTGTGTGTGTGTGAATGTCTTTGTGTGTGTGAGTTGTGTGCATGTCTTTGTCTGTCTGTGTATTTGTGCATGTGTGGTGTTCTCTTTAGTGTCACTGCATATGTGGCTAGGTCCACATGCCCATAGCCTCAGTGGAGATCCAGCACTGTTCCATTGCCAAAGGGTCCCACTTGTAACTCTGTCCCCAGTCTCTTTGCCAGGTGATAGATGTCGCCTCCATGATCCCTTTGGGAATCAGGGTCAGTTCAGGTTGCATATCCTAAAACTGAAAACGAGGTGTATGCCAGTCATCTCTTCATCACTGTGGCGGGAGTGTCTGAGAGAAACAGCTGAAGTGGGAAAGGTTTGCTTAGCTCATGGCCTGAGGTTTCAGCTAGCTTTGCTGCCCTTAGCCTTAGGCCAGGCAGAACATGATGGGTCCCTTCAATGGCCATGGAGCAGAGAGATGGCACTAAGGGAGTAAGAATCACCCCTGTGTTGCACCCTCTAAGACCCCACCCACTTATGACCTCATCTACAGCCTTATCCAGTGTGCTCATGTTTGCCTCCTCCCTGGGGCTCAGCTCTAAAGACTCTGCCTGGAGACTGACAGTTACATTTCCTGTTACAGTGGCCAAGCCCATGACTGAAGCATCATGTAGGGGAAGGGTTTATTCTGGTTCATGGTTTAAGGTATATGGTGACTGGAGGCAAGAAAACATGGAAGCTGGGGCAGTTCTGGTGAATCAAGAAGTAGGGCCAGGCTCTACCCCAGGGAACTTCCCACAGGCTCTGCAGCCTCCCCATGAGCCTTAGAGGCAGGGGCCAAGGTGTGATTTCCAGAATCAAGGCACTCTGGGCTCCATCTCCAAATATTTTGTCTCTTAAGCAATACTGTAGAAATGAAACACAGGGTATAACCTTCAGAATGAGTGTCCTTCTGCAGCACTGCCCTGGAGAGTCCTGTGGGCTACTACACTAACTCATTCCTAAGTTTAAACGTTACTGACTTGAGACATGGGCTGCGTTCAGCCCTTGACTATTACAGGAAAAGCTGCTGTGAACATTTTTGTACAGGTTTCCATGTTAACATAAACTTTCATCTCTCTGGTGCACATGACCAAACGTCTACATGAAGCTGCCAGGCAGTTTTCAGGGCAGTGTCACTTGAGCACTAGGAAAAGAGTACACAAGCATGCATCTGTCATGTGGTGTGTCAAGCCAGTCCCTCCACTGTGTTTCTAACTTTTTTTTCCTGGTGGTCAGGGATGTTGGCATCTTTCCAGATGTTTGCTTGCCATTATAAGTTCTTCTGTAGAATGCCTGTGTCTTTCCCGCTCTTCTAACTGGATTTCGTTAGCCCTGTGTTTTGGGAGCCTCTGCTTTCTGGGGAGCAGCTCTTTGCAGGATGGGTGATCTGTCAGCTGTAGATTGACACAGCTGCAGTGGTCATGAGTTTCGCTGAGACCCTCTTCATGGCTTGGTCATGTGTGGTGGACCTTTGATAAAATGGGGGCAGCGTTCCGTTTTAATTGTTTTTATACTTTTTTCATCATTGCTTCCTTTCCCCCTTTACTCCCTCTTCAGAAATAAGGGATGGTTTCTTAGCTGTGAGAAATATTAAGATTATCCAAATTATAATTAATTTCCAGTGTTCTTCAGTAAGTGTTCTGTAGAGCCTGTGTTCTGCTTCTCCACATGACTCCAAAGTGATTTTAGTAATTGTTTTTTCTCATCAGCATTTGTGTAGCAATTGTAATCTCCTTTTGTCTTCATACCCAGAGCCACATGTGGGTGGCATTATATTTTATCATGGTTGTTGGTGCTAGCATGTCTCTTGTAGACACTACAGGAGTTCCCAGAGACTGTGTATTCATGTTCTCTGGTTCTGACAAGGCTGTCCTCAGCTGTCAGTGTGCCAAGCTCGTCTTTGCTCAATGTCTTTGTGTGAGTGCCTCCTGAGCTCCCCTCCTGTGAGATGGTACCCTTTCCACCTTCTGTCCCTCAGTGACAGGGTAGCCTTGGCAGTGAGGCATCCTGGCTGGTGTAGTGCTGAGCCCCAGCGGCAGAAGCTAGGGTATGGACCTGCACCTGCACCTGCACCTGCTGGGCTTTGGCAGAAGCAGCCATGGGAGGGGGGAATAGACCAGGCAGCTCAGAGCTCTGGCCCAAATTGGCTTCCTTCATCTGAAGAAGGAGTTGGGGAGGGTAAGTCCCAGCCTGCCTTCCTTCACATTTCCTGCTGTATGCATGTAGAGCACGTCCTGTAGTGGCAACTTGCCTTGCCAGTGAACGTGTAGTGTCTTCCTGCTCCAGAAGGTACGGTCTCTGCTCTCCAATGCTCTCTGCAACCCAAGAGAGCTGCCAGCCCCTCGTCTACCTTATAATGGGTCACATCTGCCCCTGAAACCACACCCAAAGGGTGTGGCCACCACTACAAGTTCACTGGCAAGGCAAGGTGCCACTCCAGCATCCATGTACCCTCAGGTGTGAGAAGGAAAGAACACCAGGTCCACCCATGAAGAACGTCCTGAGGCACACTCGTTCTCTCATGAAAATGAAGTAGCCCATGGAATCCACCAGTCAGTAGAAATTAGCGCTCTCTCTGGTCCCTCTGTAAGGATTTGATGCATCGACCCCTGTTTGGGGCCAGACATTCTTGGCAGTGGTGATCTGGCAGCGAGGGAGGAGCATGTCTGCATTGATGAGGAGCATATGCTTCTGGGGAGGGCTGCACCGTAATCAGCTGCATAAAAAAACGCACAAATGAGCGACAAGCACTCTGGAGAAGTCACATGCAGGGCTGAGAAGGGAGGGGTCATGGGAGTAGCAAGACAGTTCTAAGAAATCTGTGATGAGAGGGCTTCCCAGAGATGAGCATCTGAGTGAGAGGATTTGGAGAGCACTGGAGTTAGGGCAGCACAGTCAGCCAGCTCTCAGCAGGCCAGGCCTGGGGTGTGCTGAAAAGCTGTGCATTTTGAGAAGAGAGGTAAAGCATGTGGAGTAGGACCTCAAATTGTGTGTTTTCAGGTCATGGCTTCACTCTGGGCAGCCTGCTGAGGGACCTGAGCTGTGTGTGCGTGCATGCGAGTCTGTCTGTCTGTCTGTCTGTCTGTCTGTCTGTCTCTCTCTCTCTCTCTCTCTCTCTCTCTCTCTCTCTCTCTCTCTCTCTCTCTGTGTGTGTGTGTGTGTGTGTGTGTGTTTGTATGTCTGTGTGTATCTTTATGTGAATGGGTCACCCTGTATCTGTGTCTGTGTGTCTCAGTGTGCATGTCTTTATGTCAATGGGGTCACTCTTACTGTAAAGAGTGTGGAGGAAATGAATGAAAACAGTTATTTCTGAGATGACACGGCCCATGATCTAAAGCAGGCATGGTCTGGATGATGCTGGGAGCATGCTGGACCAGTTCTGAAAGTTGAAGGTTATGGGGTATCACATGCATTCAACTGCTAACTGACAGTTTTTCAGGAGCACTGGGACTGAAATACATTTATTACCCAATTTTGGAAAACATTCCCCCCCCCACTGCCACCGCCCCATTTTCCTTAAGTACTGACAACTTAAACCTCTTACAACTTCTAGTTATTCTGAGAAGGAAGGCATGCCTGCTACATACTGAAATATGGTGTTCATATGTTCCACAAGACTCTTGTCTGTTTTGAGGACTCCAACAGGGAGTCCAACCTGGGGGCTGGAGGGTGGGTTATTGTTCTCGCAGAGGACCCAAGTTCAGTTCCTAACTTGGCTCTGGACTCTGAGGGTATCTGTCCCCCTCCCCCAACACACACACATTCAAAATGGTAAAATCTCTGGGACCATATCATTTAGTTGTGTGTCAACAACAAGAAAAGTAGAGTGCCATGTGAGGCTCCAGCAAGCCACAGTGGCGGATGCATCCAGGTTTCTTGCCTGTTAAGTGTGTTTGTCATCCCCTGGGATGCCTATCACAAGACTAGTGTTTCAACTTTGTGATCGGAAGCATTTGAGTTCTTGGGATCAGAACTCGCTGAAGAGAGCATGTGGAGAAATGTGCCATGTCACCCTGACGAGTGCGAGCGCTGACTTATACAAGACCTCGAAGGGAGGGTGTGGCTGTGTCTCGTAAGCACCTCAGCAAATCTCTGGAGACAGTGGCGTCTTTATGCTCAGCCATGTCATTCAGGAAACAGTGCAGGGGATCTGGCTCTGAGGAAGTCCTTATCCTGAATGGAGAAATGCTCAAAAATTCAATAAATTTTTGCATCAACTCTGATTTTCCCATGGACAAGTGGTGTGAGAGAAGATTCCAGTTGGAATCTTAACATTTTTGCAGAGCTCTCCGTGCACTTTGCGTTTAGTAATCGGTGAGTGTGAAGGACCTGCCATGCAGTGTACTCCCAGATAGTGCTTTTGTTCTGCTGTGTTCTGCCTGCCTTTTACTACAGCAAGTCAGAGCAAATCTTGAGGAGTTTGGAGGAATTTCATTAAGATTTTTATCATCAGGACCAAGGAGATGGTTCAGTGGATGAACCTCATTGCCCACCATGAGGACCAGGGATATCTGGTGGTCCACCCGTAGTTGTGTGCCATGGAGGCAGAGGCAGGAGCTTCACAGAGCAAGTTGGCCAGTTAGACCAGTTGAAACAGCTAGTTCTGTGTTCGATGGGAAACTCTGCCTCAAAATATAAATTGAGAGTGAATAAGGATGACACCTGATACAACGTTAGGCCTCTACACACATGTATGCATGCACACACACATACACACCCCTGTACATATGCATGTACCTATAAATGCAAAAATACATACACGTATATACACACACAAACCTGCACGTACACATGTACCTGTACATGCAAAAATACATACACACACATATGGAAAAGGTTTTTTACTATTATGTGTGTTAGAGCCTTGGGGGAGCAGTCTGTGTTTTTGTGTTTGTATATGCTCATGTGTGTGGTTGTACTCGCTTGTGTCTAATGTTTGGAGGACAAATGCTTGGAGTCTTTGAGAGAGGGCCTCTCATTAACCTGAGCAAATCAATTGGCTAACCAGCCCTCAGGATCTGCTTGCCCCACTTCTCAGCACTGGGGTTACAGATGCACACGGCAGCCCCAGGCTTTTTGTGGGTCCTGGGGTTCTGAACTCTGGTCCCCACACTTGCATAGTGAGCTGTTTACCTTAGTCCACACTTTTAAGACTCTGACTTGAGAATGATTTTCTGTCGTTTCTTGTTTATACTTCTAAACTGAGAGAACTAAGCTGATTTTAAAAAAAAGATTACCTCTATGCATGACAATAAAAATACATATTTCATCACAGCCACAGTTTAGAACCCGTCTCTCTGCCTGTCTGTCATAATTGTGCTTACAGTTTTAGTGGCACCATCCCACCCTTCTCCATGGTGCTGCTGCCCTGGCTGCCTTGTTGTGAGTTATCAGTTTTGTTCACCCATCTATCCTCAATGCTCGATTGCAGCTGTCTATGAGGCTCCAGCTGTGGTGTGAACAGCAGCCTTGTCAGGTTGGCAGCACAGAATCCTCCTCAGCGGGCCGTAGGAACATCTGAGCAGAAAGCAGTTTTAGTAGGAAGGTGACTGAAGCTGTAGGGCCTCAACGGGTCGTCATTGGCAGAGCAACCCTGGCGCCCAAAGTCCTAGGCAGGCAGAGTTTGGCCTAAAACTGTCTGAATCCAATTATTATTTTTCCCCTGAACAAAGCACAGGAGAAAATTGATTTCTTACCTCAGGTTGGAGGCTCGCTTTTCCTTTGCCTCCAGCCTCTCCTTTTTCTCCTCCTCCTCTTCCAAAAACTGGGATCACTGGCTGTCCCAGCCCTGTCTCACCCCTTTGTTCCTTCCTTGCTGGATGGGCTTTCCGTAGCTCTTGAGGGAAGCAGGTTTGCGGGCTCTGTATCTTCACATTTGTGTGTCTGCTCATCCTTGCTCCTCAGATGTGGGCATGAAAGTTAGCAGCCACCCATCTGTAACACTTGATCTCTCAGGAGGAAGAGAACCAGGCCACCACTGGTCTCTGCCTCCTGCTCTCCCTAAAATGAAAAGTCAGGAGCAAGTACCTTTCAATGCACAGACAGGGTTGAGGGCCTGGGAGGCAAGAGTCAGTGTGTTTTACACCACTAGAGGGAGCCCTGTTGCTCTGACTTCTGAATCCTGTGGTGGTAATCCCTGGTAATATGTGCTGAGTTTAGCTCTACTTTTCCTGTTGCCAGACGCGGCTTGAAGCATAGCTGGGAGTATGAAGACACAGCATATGGAAAGGTGAGGGCAATCCAGGCTAGCTCCTTCTCCAGCCGATTGTCTAGTGAGATCAGAGTCTATGGAGAATGCCAGAGCTGGTCCCTGCTTATACCTCACACCTATGCTGCCAGGTCAGGCTCTAGCGAAGGACTCTCCACACCTGACAGAGTTCAGCTCTGGGGATTTGCCCCAGCATCCAGACTGTTGCATAGCTTGGTGGTGAATGAGTACCCACCGTGTGCCTGTGCATGTGCGTGTGCGTGCGTGCGTGCGTGCGTGCGTGCGTGCGTGCGTGCGTGTGTGTTGCTGTGTGTGTGCAGGGGGGTGTTCTGTATGTATATGTCTTACATACATGTAGCAAGGATGAAATAGTTACATAGGAATGAGTACAGAGATGCAACACCATCTTATTTTTTCCTGTAGAATGCCTGATTTGAGTGTTGGTTGCTTTTTCCTTCTTCTCCCTGAAGATACACAAGAATGGGCGTGAGGGTTACATGTATGGAAAATGAGGAATGGTGTCAGCAGACATTGCCAGTGTAATGTCATATAGTCCAGGCTGACATTTCAGGGTAGAAAATAGGTGATAGCCACTGTGCCACGACATGGCCCTGGAATCTTTCAGGTCTGGTGTTTGTCCCTCTCCTAACCTTCTGTGCATCCAATGAGAGCTCATGTTACTTCCCAGGACACAGGAACGGGTCTCTCCTGTTGGCCTTATTACAGATACACTCCCTCTCAGGAAGGTCCCCTTGTCCCCACTGTGCACTTTCCTTTAATCAGATAGATTTGGACAGATAGACTGATCTTCTATAGGGGCGCTGCAAACCGCTCTGGCCAGCGTGCCCAGTGGCTTTCCTGTGAGGAAGAGAGATCCCATCATCTTGCTGTTGCATATAGGCAGCTGACCCGATGGTGGGCCAGCCCTGCATGCCTTCTGCAGCTCACACTCAGAGCAAGGCTGTTACACTCCATTCCTTGTGAAAATACAAGTGTAAACCCATTACAATGTTGCCAGATTGTTAATGCCTGGTTCATGACTGGGAATTTACTCTGGAGGCCCATGGGTTGTGAGTCACTATGGAGAGTTAAGGCAGGAGCTTACAGCAGGTGGCTTGAGGCTGACTAATATGATATGAGGGCGAACCAATCAGTTCACACACACATTTCTCTCATGGCTCTTTATTCTTCAGAAAGTTCTTCCCCTTCAGTTCTACTCAAAAGTTTCTCTTCAGAGGTTCTGTCTCAAAAAGCCCTCTTCAATATTTCACCTCAAAAGTTCTCTCTAAAATTTTTCTCTCTAAAAGCTCTCAAAGTTCCCCTTTGAAGTTCTCCTCAAAAATTCTCCTCCTTAAAAAAAAAAAAAAAAAAAATCTCACAGAGCCCACAGGGTTTCCAGTTTATATACCCACAAACACAATTAAAAATTCTCTGACAATAGCGAGATACCAGGCATGCATATCTCTTAAGTTGGGAAGGCAGATAAGGTCTGGACAAAAGCAAGGCATCTCCTGTCTTGTAAAACATTCTGTTAACTGATTAAAGGGCACGTTTCAGCACTGAATCAAAGGAAAAACCTAAGGCCATGTAGTGTGAGATCCAGAGGCTACTGCCTCCAGCCTCACGGCAAATAGTGGGGTCTTAACACTGACATCCCAGTAAGAAGGAGCTTCCTTTCTCTGGGGCCTTTTTGAGAATATAAAGCACACAGTATATATTCTATATATCAAGATTATGCAGCCAGATTCACAGCAGCAGATATTCTGGAGTCTGTATTTCTTGCAGATTTTGCAAGGCAAGTTTTCTCCATCAGAAGTTAATTCTAGTGGGTTGATAACTAGAATATATATTGATAGTTCTGTAATACATGATAAAGGCTCCCAGCAAGTCATTCTATATAAGAAGCATGGCACAGGTGTTGGTGGTGCGTGCCTTTGGTTCTAGCACTTGGGAAGCAGAGGCAGGCAGATTTCTGGTTTTGAGGCCAGCCTGGGCTTCAGAGTAAGTTCCAGGGTAGTCAGGGCTACACAGAGAAACTCTGACTTGAAAAACAAAAATAAGACAAAACAAAACAACAACAAAAAAGAAGCACAGCTATTGTACAGCAAAACTAGCAATTAGTGAACATCAAGATGCCCATGTTCACATCAACTCAATTTATCAGTTAATTATATCCTCATAAAAACCGTTTTTAAAATATTAAATGAAGTCTGTGGTTCTACCAATGAGTCCATAGGCAGCCCTCCCACTCTCCTCTGCCATGGCCACATTCCAACAAAAACATGGGCTATGAAGCTTGATACCTGGTACCTGGGTCCTCTAGAGGAATGGATTTCCTCCTAGGCTCTTCCAGAGATATCAGTCTGGGAACATAGTCACATGGGGTCTAGTGAAAGGGAGTCTTAACTAGCTGCAGCCCCTCTACCTCCTGCCCAGGGCGTTTCAGTCTGCAAGGGAGACCCCTCCTTCCTGTCCCAGCCAGGGCTTCAGGATAAAGAGCAGCAGCACATACACTCTGTCAGAGGCCGGGATTCCGAGGAAGGTTTTTCCAGGGGATGGTGTGGCAGACAGGTGCCATAGGAGGAGGAGTTGAGTGAGGTCCCCAATCTGCACGAACTTATCCTGCTGACTGCAGGCAGAGACTCCCAGGCATCATGGGCACATGCTGACACGGGCTAATAGACAGGTCCCGTTTCCCTCTTCAGGATGAGGGGACAGAAGTTGTCTCTCACATCGACCCACAGTAGGTTTATTGTCCCCACTTCATTCAAACTCATGGGAATTCTTTGAAGTGTGACAGATTTGCAAACAATGAAGCAAACGGCTTATATGCAACCTTGTATCCCATAAGTCAGCCACAGGACACTCTCAGCTCCTACCCGTGGATCTGAACTGAAGCAGGGTTGTTCTTCGATTTTGATGCCAGAAGTCAGGACAGGAGAGTGTGTGGGACTGCAGAGCTTGAAGGGCCAGGGCCTGAACCAGAGAAGGGAACCATGAGCCATGTGTCTTCAGATGCAGGGTGAAGAGGAGGGTGGAACCCAGGGTAGGGTCTGGGTTTCAGTTGGGCTTGTGTTTGCCAGATGCTGCCATTGATGCCAGAGGGGAGAAAGGGGGAGTCAGAGGAGTCAGGGATGAGGGAGGGAATGGGGCAGTCATTTAATATTGTGCAAGAAATGTGCACAACGGGTAGGACTGCTCATGAGTTACATTTTGGTTTCTGTCCTGTGCCTCTGAAGTTTGGCACCCCTGAGGGACAGACAAGCAGGAAGTCGTGTTATGGCTACGGCTGGGACACGCATGTCAGATTGCATAGAAACACACATTCCCCCTCCTCAGAACTACAGGATATTCCACAGAGCCTACCTTCCTTGTTGTCAGGCATTTGGATTATTTTCAGGTATTTTGAATTACCGCCAGTGTTAACTTCTGCATCCTCCTCTTTCTCCCAAAGGGTGTTCATTCCCCAAAATCACTGGCTCAGAGAGTAAGCACAAGCTTCACTGTAATGGCTACAACAAGATAATTGCACACAAAGTACCCTGGTCAGAACCCTATATACCATATATACTTTCCCTTCCCAGGTCCCTTCTTCCCAACCCCGTCCATGCCTCCACACCCTTAAATCAATAGTCCCCTTTTCTTTATCATTCTCTCTCTCTCTCTCTCTCTCTCTCTCTCTCTCTCTCACACACACACACACACACACACACACACACACACACGTTATGTATGCACAAATATATAGATCACACTAAGTGCATTTTTCTTTGTTTATGAGTGGTTTCATGGCTAACCATTTGGTTTTGGATACCGAATAGGGAGGCTCATCCCTGGGAGGGGCCGATCCCCCCCCCCCCCCCCGCAGACACCAGCTGCCTGTAGTTCTTTGTCTCAAGGAGGGGGCCCATCGAGAACTGGCCCCTCCCACCTTAGCATATCTGTTGATCCACCCATCCATTGTTCTGGTCTTGTTTATGAGCCATTTTTAGGAGACGCAGTTTCACAGCGGACTTCCTGGCGTTCTTGCTCTTTTAGTCTTTCTTCCCCATCTTCTGGGTGTTCCCTGAGCCACAGATGCAGGAGCTGTGACGTAGAGGTGTGTCCTCTGGGGCTGGGCTCCCCACAGTCTGGTGATCTCTGCCTTGTGTCCAGTTGTGGTTTTCTGAGGTTGTCTCCATTTGCTGTACTTTGATGTAAGGTGGTAACTATATTTATCTGTGGGTATAAGGACAAGACTCAGAGTGTAGTTAGATTATGTTGGTCTAGCAAAGTGGTGGTAATATGTTCTCTTCTGAGAGCCCTGACTTCTCTACCTCTAGGACATGGCTGTTTCTAGTACCAAGATGGCTTCCCTCCTATTGAGTGGACTGTAAGTCCAATTGACAACTGTTGGTTCTCACCAGCATGCGAGTGCCACTTTAGGCAAGCCCCTGTTGCTGAAGACACCACACACCTAGGACACATGTCTCAGATGGCTGGGGCTAGATCTAACTTGAAACAGTCTTCCTGTACCCTGGCTTCCATGGTACCAGAGAATATTATACAAGCTGCCAAGGGAGGAAGGCAGTTAATAGTCCCACCTGGCTACAATATCTATGAAGCACAGCACTGACCAGCATGGCAAGATGCTCATTTAGGTTTACTTTGTGTCCTGTGGGGAGAATGAACTGTCAGGCTGAGGGGCCATTTTTCCATTTTCCTTTTTGAATGGTTTGTCTTTTCCCCATCCACTGCAGTATCACTGTGGTCTGGATTTTTTTTTTTTTTAATAGGAAAAAAAGAAATTTTGGTTGTGTTGGTAAATGAGCCTACAGCTAGTCCACCATCTGGAGAGCTGGATGGATGTGAGGGTGCTTCCTTCCCCTCAAATGGTGAGCTATAGCAGAAAACCCAGTCAACTGAGGAGCAGTCTCACCCGCAAGTGTTAGGCAGTTGTTGATTTATTGTGAGATTTTTCTCCATTCCCTTCCTTACCCATCTTGCTCTTCAAGTCAGGACCATGAGAAAATACTCTAAATTAGTTCGGCAACCTCAATTTTAAGGCCATTACATTGTATCCCAATGTGTTGTTTTGTAGACTATCCCTCAAAAGAAAAGAGCACCAGTTTGATGCAACATGCATCTTCCTTTCCAGCTAACTGAGCTGCACCTGAAGACCTCTCTGCCAGACTCGGGTCTACACTTAGGACGAGAACTGCTGAGCGCATAGTGCCTTCTTCCGTGGTGGTCACCCCAAAGTGCACATCATCAGCACATATAGGCCTGCCTCAGCATGTGGTGGGATATAAACACACAAACCACAAGTGCATGGCTGATTGGCACCCTGCCCCTGACAATCATGGGGAAAAGCTCTAGCTTCTGCATGTTGTAAGCAACAGGCATGCTGGGCTGGTTGCGTTTAGTCTTTTCTGTTTTTAATTTTTAACAATTGTTTTGTTTTATGCACATGTGTATAGTTTATGCACGTGTGTATAGCTTATGCACGTACTTTTCTCACTGAATGTGGAGCTGGGCAGGAAGCCAGCAAGCTCCAGAAAGACTTCCTGTCTCTGCTGCCACAGCATGCATGCATATGGTCACACCTGGCTTTTTACATAGCTGCTGGGGATTTGAACTCAAGTCTGTCTGCTAACGCAGAAAGCACTCTTATCCCCTCAGCCATCTCTCTAGCCTGCTTTTTAATCTTCCTTGTGTATGGCACAATTAGGAACCCAGGCAAGTGTTGTACATTATCCTAGGCCACACCAACAAGAACTGTTACAAGGGCATGGCTCCTCCACTGTACAAACAGCAAGAACAAACCCATGGCAGCTGAGCTAAGGCTGCATAAGATCACCAAAGCACCACAAAGCTGTGCAGTCACCAAACTCACCGAGAACAGGAGGCCGTGCTGAGATACACAGAGCCACAGATGAGTGACCGAGAAAGTGACTCATCTCACAAGACCCTCTCTCTATGCTTCCTGTGCTGACGACTGTCAGGGTCCTACTGCACAGGAAGCAGCCTGCATACACTTATTAGTTTATAGGAGACGATGTAATTAAATAGCTCCTAAACATGACTGAAAATCAGATCTCTTAGGAGACAAATTTAATAAGCAGTCTCTGTCTTCGACACTGGCGTCCTGTTGATTGGATTGCTGGTCCATTACCCAGCAGATGACAATGGGTATGCTCCTGGCTCCTGTGGGAACTGTGTCCTAGGCCCTCTCTGTTCCCTGCCAGGTAGTAAGCACCCAATCCTCCAGCCTGGGCTTCACCATCCCTAGTCCTTTTATTGCAGCAAAGGGGCCCATCTCAGTGAGCTTTAGACAAAGTTTGCCTATGTATCCCAACATCCCAAGCCCCCAAATCACATTTTCCTGTAAGCATCTGGCAATGAATCTCTTCTACTTTGTGTATGGGATGCTCAGTACATTGGCTCCCTCCTGAGAGACGGCTTCTCGAGGTGCAGCTCATACTTGACCAGAGGTCATGGCTGCTTGGCTCTGTTTCAGTCATTGAGTCTTATGACTTCCATCATTTCTGTGGGTTGTTGGACTTTTACATCTGAAGTAAGGTCATAGGGAAAATACTTATTTCTAACTTTTGTTTTTCCCTCCATTATGAAAATAACAGTAAAGGATGAATACAAGCAGGGTAACTTAGTAAGGGCTTTGCAGAGAAGGGCAGAGGTGACAAGGCTGCCGTGTGCATACCCTGGAGCGCTGCCTGGGGCTGGGCCTGGCCTCCGTCTTCAGCTCTCCTTTCAGCTCAGAGGGGGAATGTAGAGTATCTTGGTTTCTGTTGAGGGATTTTGTTTTAGATTTTAATTATATTTCTTCTTACATGTGTGCACATGCATGTGACATGACTATAGATACCAAGAAGGCCATGGAGGGAGTCAACTGCCAGCGAGCATTATCCGTATTATGCGGGGGCCAAGGGGCTGTGCGGGCCGAGCCTGCGGTGTCTGTGAGGGCGAACATGGCTAACATGGAAGGGGAGGAGCCTTAGGTTTCTAAAGTGGAGGAGGCCCGCTGAAGGCTCAGGGGCCTGGCTAGTCTCAGGCCCGAGTCACAGAAGCCACGGTGTAGAAACCGCAGTCTGGCCAAACGGTGTTTGGAGCCCAAGCAGGTTCTTAGGCCGGGCTGGAATGGGCTCAGAGACCCAAAGGAGGAATAAAGTCTCTAGGCAGCCGGGGCGCAGCGGGTGCGAGGGCCGCGTGGGCTCCTCGCAGCGCAAACGGTGCCACTAACACTCTGGCGGTTAGTGCCAGGGTGAAGATGACAAGTGACCTGGGCGCCGATGCCGCAGCGGAATAAATCCCGCCAAAAGCCACGACCCGCCCACGGGTTCAGAATAAAAATCCCCACCTGCCACCAAATAAAGTGAAACCAATAAATGCGGATGGCGATGGAGTCCGAGCAAGTGTGATGAGCGGATGTTTATTAGAAAAGTACTCACAGAGTCAGTCTTGTACCACCAGGCAGGTCAGTGAACCAGAGAGCCACCTTCATATGTAAGGTCATGCTACATCACTCTGACCATGCCCTGGTGTGCGTGGTCAGCGTCACCTGTGCCAGCCCCCAAGAGCGGGTGGGTAACATTTCCCCCACAGTTGTGAGCCCCCAGTGGATATTGACAACAGAACGCCGGTCCTCTGTGAGAGCAGCACACCTATTCTGGACCATAAAATTCATCTTTAGAAGAACATTTTAAAATCTTTTAAAGGAATTTTTATTTTATTTTATGTGCATTGGTCTTTGCAATGGGTGTCATGTCCCCCAGAACTGGAATTAGACAGTCAAAGTGAGCTGCTGTGTGGTTGCTGGGAATGGAACCCAGGTCCTCTGGAAGAGCAGCCAGTGCTCTTAACTGCTGAGCTGCCTCTCCTACCTCCAGAAGTACATTTTTAAAAATTAAACTCAAATATGCATTTATATAATCCTTTGGGTGGGAGCTTTGATTGCATGCTGACATCTGCTGTCAGGGGCCTTAGACAAGTGTGATGAAGTCAGTCAGATGTTTCTGGGCAGCAGAGGCTGTGGCAGCCTTACATGGCCCTTGGCTTTGCTTTTAAATGCTCTAATGTTGAGGGATGGGGGGGAGAATTTGGATTCCTAATGATCTATTAAACTTAAAAAAAAAATGGCTTAATTTCTCCCTCCTTTGCCAAATGTCAGATCTCATTCAGTGTGCTGTCTGGTACATGTGAAGAATGTGTTTGAAGTGGCATTGAGCAGGCCAAAGCATGACAGTGTGTGACCAGTGGTTCAGGGCCCCGTGTCAGCACAGGTATGAGCTCTCTGAGTCCAAGGCACAGTTTTCCTGAGCACGAAATCCCCTGCTGTTTTGACTTCTCACCTGTAGAGGTGGTGTCTGTCACACCCTGTGGATACTGAGGCATTTACCTGGGATAGCATGCAAAAGAGGGAAAGACAAGACAGGTCAACTTCAGGAGGACACTAAGAACGAAGCCATGTTCCCATCCTGAGAAAGCTGCATCTGTGTCCTGAGAATTAAATGTAGTAAATATGAGCAGACTGCCACAGACTGCTCATTGGAAAGCCAAAATGGGTCCAGGGGAAGTAAGGACCCTTCCCAGGGCACAGTGGTACCCAGAGACTGTGTAGTGGGATGCTACAGCAGGGACTGCAGCTCAAGACGGCCCTCATGCCACTGGAAGTTATTTTGTGGTGCTTTCTTTTGAATAACTTTGTTTTTTGATTCTCTATGATTAATTACACAGTAACGAGGCAGAAGATTTCTAAGAAGAGTCAGGCACTGCAGGAGTTGAGTACTCAGAAGTGAAAATGCTACTGCAGTTACTGCAACTGAGTCAGGGAGCATTAGGCAGGGGCCGCTTTTCTGAGATCATCGACTGATGGTCACAATACGCAATAATTACACAATCATGTAGTCATCACCCTGTCCAGCGGCTTTACTTCCGTGCCAGCTTAAAAACCTATCTTTTCTGGATAAGGCAGCCTTTACTGGGAGCTGTTTAAGTCTTAAGCATACAGTCCGTGTTCATAGCTCTGACTCTTGCTGCGAAGTCTGGTGGTGGCTGACGTTTGACTTTGCACACACTGTGTTTCCCTCCTGCAGTTAGTGTCGCATCTCTGCTTGGTGTCCTGGCGTCTTGACTGGGATGTCATGCATAGGTTCTCAGTTGTGTTTGTTGGGGTCATTAATACCTTTTGTGTTTGCTTGGTTGTTGCTTCCCTTGGATTTGGAGGTTTCTGCTGTTGCAGGCTCACTGAGTTGGTTTTCTGAGCATCTAGTTTTTATTTAGGCCCCTTTTTGTATCCCACGAAGTCTTAAGTTTGCTCCCTGATCATATCCCCGATTTCTTGAGCATGTGGGTATGCATAGTCTTCTATTTTTTTGATTGAAAGTGTTGCCTAAATGTAGTTTTGTTTGCTTTTAAGCTTTTCCCTGAGTCTTTCTTGTGCTAGATTGAGTTTGTTGCTGATGCTTTCTCTGTGTTATTTGGCTCAGTGAGCTTTAAATGTCCAATATTTTTTATTCTTTTCAAAATTTTAATTTTCTTGATGAATTTCTTTCACACGATACTGACTTCTTCATCCATATTGCAGCTACCTTATCTGTGACACTTTTCTTTTTTTTAATCCATGTTATGCTCTTCTCTGGGTTCTGAGTTAATTTCCTTATTTCCTTCCTTTTCTTGCTTTTATCTTCCAGGAAGTTGTTGACCATTTTACAAGTGGGGTTTTTGAATTCATCGTCTGGCCCATTGCCTGTTTCAGTGTGGCTGACTTTATGATGTATACTGAGGAGTTCCTATATTCTAGAGGAATTCTGCTGCCATGCTTTTCATGTTTCTCATGTTCCTGCGTATGTTTGGTACATCTGATTGTTTGAATATGTCTTCCCATTTTATTTAGGAATCATTTTACTCTTGAGGGTTCACTTGCTGGTACAACTCAGAGCACGAAACAAACTGAAATAACAGCAATGGCACCCAACGGAACAAGGCGTAGCCATACTTAAAGTTTCTTCCATCCTCTAAGCACACCACCAGCCAGCACAGAGCAGAAAATGGCAACAGGACTGTGGAGTGGTGGGGAATGTCCTTCTGTATCTATGTTTCTCTTTTTGGTTGATGAATAAAACACTGTTTGGCCAATAGAGGCTAGGAGATGAGGAGAATTCTGGGAAAGGTAGGCGGAGAGAGACCTCAAAGAGACACCATTTGGTGGAGGAAGGAGTAATAGGTCCAGACCCTTCTCTGGTAAGATCAGACCACATGGAAATACATAGATTTACAGAAATGGGTTAATAATTAAGAGAGAGCTAGCCAATAAGAAGCCCTAGCCATCAGCCAACAGTTTAATAATCAATGTAGCATCCATGTGTGTATTTGGGGGTTAAGAAGGGTGGTTCGACCTGGCAGGATAAGAAACTCCAGCAACAGTGGAGTGTACTATGAAGTTAGAGATCACTTAGGGTAAATACATCAATAAATAGTCTGTGAGCTGGATACATCAATAAATAGTATGTGAGCTGGATACATCAATCAATAGTATGTGAGCTGGATACATCAATAAATAGTCTGTGAGCTGGATACAAGAAGTGGAGAGGGAAAGGGGAAAACAGAAGTAGAGTTGAATAAAATGAAAATGTTGGGGTGGCTTGCTTCTGAGTCTTCCAAGCTGGAGTCTGCTGGGTGGAAATGAGGTAGGGTTGGGATTTGAATTTGGACTCTTGTCTCCCCTTGACTTAGGCTGGTGCTGAGATCCCCTTGATACAGACCAGTGGCCTCTGTTAGCCACAGTTATCTTGTAATAATTTGTGCGATAGGTAAGCTCTCCCACCTACCATAGATGCCCTGGTTTGAATGTATTGGGTGGCTAATACTAGCTGGTAGGTGTCTTCTTAAGTTGGGTAAAGAAAACGCAGCACCGAAGATCCGAGCGGTCTCTGTACTTTCAGAGCCCTGCTGGGGAGATATGGCTGTTAATTCTCTTGGCAAATGCATTTTCATTTTTGCACTTCACTACATTTATCAATGGTTGGTGTCTTTTGTTGGTGGATAGGAGATGGTTTCTCATGTGTTTATATATTCTGAAGACGGGGGATGCTTTAGTTCTGTTTGGTTATTTGTGACTTTGAATCAATATACTTTCTATGAACATAGGTTTTCATTTCACTCATGTAAACCCGTGAGAGTGGAATTGCCACGTCAGATAGAAGGGACATTTGATGTTTAAATAAACTTCCAGTGGCTTTTCATCCAGGCATGTGTTCTGTGTTCCCACCAGCAATGTGTGACTCAGTTGACCCAAGTCCTTGTCAGCACTTGGTGCTGTCAGTTACTTGAGCTTTCTACTAGGTGTCACTGAATTTACCTGCATTTGAGTACTGACCAAGTGACTTGTCATCTGCAGTCTTCTTGAGTAAAATGACTGTTTATATTTGAAGAGTCTGGGTTGCTTTCCCTGTAAGTTGATACTATGCTGTGTCTGAGTGAGAAGTTTTAGGGAGTGACACATGGTGTGGGGATAGAAAGAATGCATTGGTCCAGAGTAAAGCTCCCTTGGTGTCACTCACATGCATGGCAGTGGCTTCCTCAAGGACTGGGGAGCTAGTAGGAAGCCAAGCAAGATCATGGATGAGGCAGGAAGTGGAGACAGAGTGGACAATTGCATAGAGCAGGGGAAGACGGCACAGGGCAGGTCACAGGAGCCTGAGTTTCAGTGCAGTACTGGACATAGCAGCTCTCTCTCGCACTGCTGTCGGCACATCATTGCTAAATAGAACAATGTTAGCAGCTGCAGGCTTTTGTGGGCATAATCAGCATAGAAATGTCAAGAACCTTGATCGCAGATAGACTGTGCCATTATGTGCACTCGAAGGCCCCGAGTCTCCCAGCCCTTGCAGCGAGGGCATGATGAGTTTCAGATCAAGTATAAAAATATTGAGATTTGGAAACAATATTCTGTTTCCTACACATTGAATTTTAATCTTTTTGAAACTTTATCCTTGCTTCAAAATCTAAAATATTGGGCCTGGAAAGATGGCTCAGTGGTTAAGAGCACTGGTTGCTCTTTCATAGGTCCTGAGTTTAATTCCCAGCAACCACATAGTGGCTCACTTTTAGCCATCTGTAATGGGATCTGATGTTCTCTTCTGGTGTGTAGGCATGCATACAAACAGAGCACTCACACCAAAAAAAAAGGAAAAAAGAAAAAGGGTAGATGGAGGGAGGAAGGGAGAGAGAGAAGAGGGGGGGGAGGGAGGGAGGGAGAGAGAGAGAGAGAGAGAGAGAGAGAGAGAGAGAGAGAGAGAGAGAGAGAGAGAGAGAGAGAGAGATTATTTTGGGAAAGTAAGCTGGTGGGGGGTATTTATACCTAATGTCCTTTTCAATTGGATGCACTTTTGCTGTTATTTAAACTTGAGGTTGATGTTTCTGTAAATAGGTTTCCAACTGGGGAAAAGCATTTATTTATTTTGAGTACCTGCAGGTCATCTCAGTGGTGTTATGTAAGAGAAGTCATTAGTGTCTGCTTCTAAAAACACTTAATGAAAATTACTGTATAATCAGACTATGTCTGTTGAAAGAAGTAACCTTTAAAATTCTTCCATCTTGACTCACAGAATAACTTAATTAGCTTGCATTTTTTAGAGAAAACTTATTTTTGCAAAAATGTACAGAAAAGTAGACTAGCCATGTGTTCTCTATTCACACAGTTGCCCCACTGTTTGCATCTTATATAAATGGTGTCTGCTTCAACAGTGATGACCTCCATTGACAGATTGTTATCAGCTAAGGTCCAGTTTACAGTGGAGTTCATTTGTTAAATCGTTTATCTCCTGGATTTTGACAAATTCAGAATGCCACATTCCACCATTATGATAGCACCAGGATGCTTGCTTCTCCAGCTTTCTATGGTTCACCATTGACACTGCCCTTCCAACCCACCAAAGTACCTCACACCACCTTGCTTGTTGCTGCCCCTGGAGTGTTGTGTAGCTGGAATTCTGGAACCATGTAGACTTTTTGTGACTTTTGTACATCAGCACCCTTTAAGACTTTCTGTGGCTTGTCATGGTTTAGTAACTCACTCCTTGGTCTCACTGAGGCAATATTTCATAACATAGCTTGTTTATCCCTTCACCTGTTAGAAAGGTTTTCTTTTGGTGGTTTCTAGTTTTGGTAATAATCATAAATAAAGCTGTCATCAACTACGATTTAATTTGAAGTCTGTGGTGACAGCTGATATATCCCTTAGGGTGGGAACCAACCACGTCTGTTAGCCCCATTGACTTGCTGCCCATCTATGCAGAAGAAACCTCTGCACATCACCTTTCAGCCATCAGGTGGTTGGTTTCTCAGAGCTTCCTAGTGTGATATGGGAAGTATTTGTGCCATACAGAGAGTACGACATCAGCAGACATGTGAATGCCGTAGGGATTTTTGGATACTGTGGTCAGTGGGTGAAGATTGATAGCACTCTCTGCTGTGTATTAAATATGAAATGTCACCCACACGGTCCTGCATTCAATGCTTGCTCACAGCAAGTGATGGGGATTGGGGAAGGTTGTGGAAACTTTAGTATTTGGTGCCGTGTTGGAGGAAGTAGATCATGAGGGGGGGGAGCTCCTGGTGTCCTCTGGCTGCTGATTGTCTCGCTCTCTGCTTCTGAGCTTGCTGTGATGTGGCTTGAGCTGCCCCACCATGGGCTACCAACCATGATAGCTAAGCCTCTGAATGCATGAGCCAAAATAAACATCTCCTCACTTAAATGGTATCTATCACAACAACAGAAAAGTAACAAATACAGAAAACAGGCTTCAGGGGCTCATTTCTGTGACCAACCTGAGACACTGTGGTTCTTAAGCTTTTTTGTGGGAGAAACTGGGATAATTTGGAAGTGTTTTTGAAAAAGCCTAGGATGCTAGGAGCCCTGAATAGGTGATTCCAGTGACAGTTGAGAAAACCAGTGCATGGGGCAGTGCAGACACTCAGGACTGCACTACGGACTGCCAGCCGGTGGACTACAGCAAGTGCTTTGGCAAGAATCTGTCTCTACGGTGTGCATGTCCTGAAACTTTGTGGGAAATGAATTGGAACTTAAGGGGCTAATTGATCTGGCAGAGGAGATCCCACATCAACACAGTTGAGGCTGTGGCAGAGATACTGTCAGCTGCTTTTAGCTATACAAGTTCCCAGAATTCTAGACTCTTCTATATGCAAATAAGCCAGGTAGCACTCAGGTCCTCCACACAGCCTGTGCCCCCTCACTGTACCTCCCATCCCCCAGAATTGACTCTGCAGCAGCAGGCCAGCATCTGGGTCAAAGATGAGCCCATGATCTGGCACAGAACCCCGCCCTGGGACATGATGGTAACCAGAGCAGTAGAGGAGCTGGAGAGCCAACTTGTGGAGTAGATTGATCACTGTTCCAATCATTGAGAACTACCTGCCACTAGTGCAGCCTACAGCTGTACTTTAAAACAACACACAATGTCTGCAAATGTAAAAAACAGGGCATATTATGGCCAGAACAGGGAAGTGGCTAACTCTACTGTAAGAATCGCAGCTGTGGATGGAAAAGGTTCATAAAGCCTGAGGTGTGACCTAGAGTGCTTGTGTTCTGTCTCCTTGTGCACAGATGAGAACTGAACTGCAGAGTGCTATCACTGTGATAAAATAGGCAAGTACCATTGTTTCTCCTTTGAGTTTTATGACACCATGTTGATGGTGAAGCCCTAGATTTCCTCTGCCTCTGACCCTGGTTATCCCGGCAATGTGGTTAACACGATTGCTGTTGAATGAGACCAGCTGAGCTTCACTGTGTCACTCTGTTTCCCTGAGACATTCTCCAGTTTTATGGGGTAATAACTCACATAGAATAAATAGGATGTTTGGTTTGACTGGCCTTGACAATTGTATGCAGCCCTGGCCACAGACACACTTAGAACATTCCATCACTCTAGGGATTACCTACGTTCCCCAGACAGTCTCAGCATAGGTTGTCACTGTCAGGTGATGTCCATTTTGGTTCTTTGTTTTTTAAATGCTGTAGAAAACAATCGCTTCTACTTATCAATGGAATATCAACACATATAGTCTTTATAATTGACTTTTTTATTCACCATGAGGCTTTGGCAATCCATCAATGTGTGTAGTTTGTTTATTTTCTAAACAGTCTATGGTGTTGTATGAATACACCATAATTTTCTTATTCATGCATCCCATATAGCGCTCAGATGCTCGTGCCACCGTAGATGAGGCTGCAGAGAACACACCACAGGGGAATTGCCATACTTCATGGTAAATACTCCTTCAGCTCTATGGGAACTTGCCAGACTGCTTCCCAGGGTGACTTTAGCATTTTTCCACCAGTAATCAAGAGTTCCACGTGCCCCAAGCCTTGCAGTACTTGTTCATCATTTTCTTTTGCTTTGTTTGGGTTTCAGCCTTTCTTGTGGATACAGGGTGATTTTCCTTGTAGTTGGTTTACATTGACTTGGTGACCAGCAGTGTTTTGAGTTTCTCCATGTTCTCCCTAGCATTTTGTATGTGTGAACAATGTCTTAAAACAATGTTATCGTCTTAGACTGTTCTTTCCATAGGTGAGGTTTAGAGTTCTTGTTTGTTCTTTAATGTGCCCAGTCCCAAAGCAGACGTTGCAAGTGTGTCCCTAGTCTGTGCCTGGTTTCTCACGGACTTGATGAAGACAAAAGACAAAAATTTTTGAAGACAAGAATTTAATTGTTAGTAAACCTTAATTTGTCATTGTGTGTTACAGTGTTCCCGCCCAGTTCCACAGCCACCTCAGAGCCCCCAAATAACACACAAGACACTATATTAATTATAATGCTGTTGGCCAATGTCTAGGGCTTCTTATTGGCTAGCTCTGACTTAATTTCTAACCCATTTCTATCAATGTAAGTATTTCCATGTGGTTCAGGCCTCTTACTCCCTTGTGGGTCTACATCGAGTTTCCCTCTGCCTAGGAGATCCTCCTCATCTCCTAGACCCACCTATCATGCTGCCCTATTGGCCACAGTGTTTTATTCGTCAACCAATAAGAGAAGCATCTACAGAAGACCACTCCCCATCAATTGTGTGTGTGTGTGTGATTATTGTTTTATTACATCTTGCTTTAGAAATGTCTGACTACCCCTCCCACAGACTTTCTTCTAGTAGCCCCAGGATTGGTGTCATTTTGTTATGAGCCATTTCCTGTTAACTTTGCTTGTGGCTGAGATAGGAGTAGGGCTGTGTTTTATCTGGTTATTTCTCTACCATTTGTTAGAAAGACCCTTTGTACTCACTGATTCCTTGACATCTTTTTTTCTGAGTATGTGTTAATAATTTTAAATGTTAGAACTTTCTTTTTTTCTCTCTTTTAGTTTTTTTTAAATGTATATGGGTGTTTTTCCTACATGTATGTCTATGTATTGTGTGCATATGTGTCTCTGTGGAGGCCAGAAGAGGGTGTTGGATGCCCTGGAACTAAAGTCACAGACAGTTGTAAGCTGCAGTGTGGTGCTGGGAGTCAAATCTGGGTCCTCAGGGAGAGCAGACCGTGATCTCTGCATCCATTAAGCAGTCTCTCCAGCCCTGGTTTAGAACTGAATACCATACTCTGTTTGTTCTGACTCTTACCTTGTAATTGATGTGGCTTTTGGCATTCATTTCAAAGGTACAAACCCTCCCATGCTTTGCTGTTTTCTCCAGTTGTTTTTCTAGTTCCCATCCTCTGCATTTTCATATTATTTTTTTAAATTAATATGCCACTTTTACCCCCACAATATTTTTAGGACTGCATTGCTTTAGTAGTTCCATTTGAAGAAGATGATTGACTTTTTAACAATACCAAATCCAAGAAGATTGTGTGCCTATTTCCATAGGGTTCTTTTAGCCACACAGCAGGACTCTATAGATTTTCATTGTTATGGTTGTGTTTGCGTGTGAGAGAGAAAGAAAGGGTGAGTATGTTTGTGAAGGTCAGATGTCAACTTTCGGGAGTCAGTTCTCTTCTTCCACTGTGAGACCTGGGGCTCCAGCCTGAGTGGCCAGGCTTGCATGGCAATGTGGCAGACACCCTTGTCCACCCAGCCATTCCTTTGGCTTTACAGTTCTTTTCTACAGGATTTGTACTAAACTCACCAGTTTCTCTCATAGATGAGCACATACTCATTTTCAATTTTAATTGCTTGGCTGAAGGTTTTATTTTTGTGTTGACTTTGCATTCCACAACCCTGCTGGCTCTGCCGGTCAATAATAGTAGTGTGATCTGCATGCAGTAAAACTTAGGGGCCTCTACGCACACCACTGCCTAGCCACGTGCAGATGAAGACCATCTCTCCTTCCTGTTCTCCAGGTCTGTCTTTGCTGGCCTGGATGCACTGGCTACAGCTTCTAGGGGATGCGATGCCCTTGCTTTGCTCCTGGTTTAAAGGAAACACAGCGAGGATTTGCCATTATATGACACTGAACTATGGAGGGTTTTGTTGTTGTTGTTGGCTTTTGCGTGGGGGGGGATAATATGTTGTGTGTGTGTTTGTGGGGGGGATAATATGTTGTGTGTGTGTGTTTGTGGCACATTTGCCTGTGCATCCACCTGTGTGTGTGTGTGTGTGTGTGTGTGTGTGTACGCGCACGTGCGTGCATGTGTGTCTGTGGGTACATGTGTGTATGTATGTGTGTGTACATGTGTGTGTGTGTGGGATATGTGTGTGTGTGTGTGTGTGTGTGTACATGTGTGTCTGTGGGTACACGCACGTGCGTGCATGTGTGTCTGTGGGTACATGTGTGTATGTATGTGTGTGTACATGTGTGTGTGGGGGGGGTATGTGTGTGTGTGTGTGTGTGTGTGTGTACATGTGTGTCTGTGGGTACGCGCACGTGCGTGCATGTGTGTCTGTGGGTACATGTGTGTATGTATGTGTGTGTACATGTGTGTGTGTGTGGGATATGTGTGTGTGTGTGTGTGTGTATACATGTGTGTCTGTGGGTACATGTGTGTATGTGTGTGTGTATGTGTGTGTATACATGTGTGTCTGTGGGTACATGTGTGTATGTGTGTGTGTATGTGTGTGTATACATGTGTGTCTGTGGGTACGTGTGTGTGTGTGTGTGTGTGTATGTGTGTGTGCGCGTGTGTCTGTGGGTGCATCCACCTGTGTGTGCGCATCAAGGTCATGAACTCTTTTTCTCTCGTTCTTTGAGGCAGGGTCTCTGGCTGTTTTAGCTGGGCTGACTGCTCAGCAAGCCCCAGGATCTGTGCTGCACCTGGATATGCAGGACCATGGGATGTGGGGTCCTGAACTTGGATCCTCATCTCCACACAGCAGTTACTTTCCCCAACTAAGCCATCTGCCTGGCCCCTTTCTCTCTGGATTATATCAGTGTGATTGAAGCCACACCCTCATCAGATTCTGCATTAGCTGGTTTCACTGTTGACGGCTTATCGTAGCTCCCATTAAATCCCATCCACAAATTGAGATAATGATGGTGCCAACAGATGTCAGGCTTACAAAATGGTGACGTTCTGTTGTGTGCCTGCCTCATCATGGAATGTCATAAATGGCTCTAAGCAAGACTTACAAGTAACAAATACTAGGAAGCTTTGACGCTGCTGTTCCATTCACAAGAATGCTGTGTGTATCTCTCCCTTAGACCAGCACCCCCTCAGGTCTGCTGACCCTTCTGGCTCTGCTCCTTGATCTATGGCACAGGCATTTTTCACTCATTTCCTCTTCCTGTACGGGCACCACACTAGTGCCTGTAGTGTATGTCCTGTCTGTCCATCACCCATGCACTTATTTAAGTTCTGTAGAGGCAGGGAAGACTGGATATACGATCAGGGTTTGGGGTTCTGAATGGCTCACTCTTCTTCACTCAGTATCATGTTTATCCCTGTGTATACATCTGGTTCATTGCTTCTCCTGGTTGCACACAGTGCATCATTTCTGCCCTTTCTGCCCCCGGGCACAGCCCCATGCCCTTCCAGGTGAGGAGATGCTCTCAGTGAGCAGACTTTTAGGCAAATCTGTGTGTGCAACTTTTGGAGCCTTAAAATATTCATGTTTTAACTAAAAGGTGGCATTCAGAAGTGAGGTGGAAATTGCCATTAATTATAAACCCTAGCGTCTGTGAATCTATTTTTATAGTGTCCTTTCCTTTTCTCCTAATGACTCTGCAGGTGTTGGTGGCTTTCTGCATCTGCTGAGCACCAGGTTGCCAGGGAGAGAGCCAACTAAGTTATCTGAGGAGCAGGCGAAGTGATGCACATCCATTTCTATTTAAAGAAATTAATTACTTCGATGTATAGCACACATTTAAGTGGCTTTTAAAATGTTAGACACACCCCTTTGCTTTTCCCCTTCCGTGTCATGAATCAGCAGCTGCAGCAGTGCCTGGAGGACCCCTGGGCATACACTCCTCACATGCTGCAGGGTTTTGTGATTCTTGTGCTTGTTTCACCTTCATTCAAGACCTAGGATCCAAATGGGACTCAGAAATGAATAAATAAACATCTGTCTATGCAGATGCCCAGTGTTAGATTGAAGACTTTCAAAGGTGGGGCTTAGGAGGCAGCCCAGTCAGTGAGGTGCTCCCTGTAGCCCACATGGGAGAACCAGGCGTGTAGGTATGATATGATCCCAGCAGTGGGGAGGGATCCAGTAGATCCTTGGTGCTCCCTTGTCAGCCAGACCAGTCTACTTGGCAAGCTTCAGGCCAGTGAGCTATACTGTCTCAAAAAAGAAAGGTGGATACAGTCCAAGGAAGACACTGAGGTTATCCCTCACACGTGTTCACACACCAGCACATACATGCACACGCACACACACATGAGCACACATATACACCCATACAAGCAAGCTCACACATGCACCCTCCTCACACAAAAACTCAGAAAAGATTTTTCCTCTTATTTCCTTGCAGCCCTTGGGATCAAATCCAGGGTTTTGTGCGTGTTGGACAAGCACACTGAGCTGTGTCTCTGGCCCACTTTCTCTTTGTTTATAAACAGACCTGGTCTGATTTTTAGGTGTGCTACTGAAGGACATAAGCATTCATCCCAGTAATATTTTTCTTCTGAAAAATAGATGGCAGGTAGACTGCTTTAACTGATACCTGGAGGCCCAAACTGAGCTGAGGTGGCCATGGGGGTGACTTTTTAAATGACCACCTCTATATCTTACACCTGTAGGAATGACAGAAACCTGAGGAAAAGAAGATTCATGGATTGCCGTGTCCATGTCTAAGCATGGGCGCTGTTGTACCTGCCTTTGCTCTCCTCTGGTCACTGGTCACTGGTCACTGTCCACTTGGTGTCAGCCAGAGGGCTTCACATAGAAGCATGGGAGAGTGAGGGGCCATGGACGTCCCACTGTGCAGCCTGTGGAAGCCACGAGCTCTGACAGCACTGCATCCTACAGCAGACGTGCAGCAGCATGCTTTGCATGAAAGGATGCTGCCCTGCCTCCCTCCCTGCATGCCCCTGAGCTTCCTGGGCTCTGTCACGCACTGGGAGTGAAGGGAGATGGAGCAGGAGTCATAGCACCTAGTTTGCTTCAGAGGACAGACAAGTCCATGTGCCCCACAATCAGGGAGAGAAGGAACGCCTTGTGTTGCCCCATTAGGGCCCAGGAAGTTTGATATGACAAGTTGTCCCTAACAGATTTGCTAACCAAACAGGTTTCATGGACACAACTTGATGGCCGTTGGTCTCTGCCCCCTGGCCCCTGCCCCCTGCCCTGGCCTTGCCCCCTGCCCTCGTCCCTGGCCCCCTCCCCTTGCACCCTGGTCCCTGCCCTGGCCCCTAGCCTCTGGCCCCTGCCCCATCTCTAACCAGGTAGAAGACACCATGAACACCCTTTAAACTCCAAAGGAGCTTTGTTCATTATCTCACAAAGACAAACTGTGTGACATTTTGTTGTGACTTTCGCCTGGGGGATGAGAACAAATGACTTTCTGCTAACCCCATATGTGGTACAGCAGCAAGCAAAACAACAGTTCTACCCATGTCTAGGTTGATGAACCGGCGAGTGTATGGGTAACTTATAGGTGCATAAGTAAGTAACTTACAGAAGTATGAAGGGAGGGGTACAGGAAAGTGGAATTTAAAATTTAAAAGCAGGAACTGGAGAGATGGAGCAGCAGTTAAGAGGATTTGCTGCTCTTGCAGAAGTCCTGGGTTCAGTTCTCAGCCAGCACCCACATGGTGCCTCACAACCATCTACAATTCCAGTTTCAGGACATCTGGTGCCCTCTTCTGACCTCTGAGGACACCAGACCTGCATGTGGTACACAGACATTTATACAGACAAAACACTTAGACATATTAAAATAAATCTGATGAAATTAAAAGATAAAAATATAAAAATGACTACAGAACATTACCAATGGGTAAAGGAAGTTACCCATTTGTTATTTTTCAAGCTCTTTATAAATTAGCATCTGTCTTCGGAGGCATAGATGGTGATTCACAGGACTAGGTTCAAATATAGGTTAAATGTAATTTATTTTGGGGAGAAGTCTCTTACACAAAAAGCAGATGGCCGCTGCAGGTTCCCACTTTCAGGATCTGCACAGGCAAGAGCAAGCCATCTGCCCAGACCTCAAACCTAAACTCACTCTCCATCATATCCTCACCTGTGACCATGCCCAAGTGGGCGTGGTCAGTGCTGCAGGTATATGCAGGGTGGATATCTGACTACATTTGGTAATTTTTCTGATGATCAAGAAGGTTTTTATTTTTCTGAGGAAGTTTCTTGGGTTGGATTGAGGTTGCTGCACACACGGCAAGCCCTGTAGGAGTCAAATTCCCTTCTCAGGATTCCAAGAATTCAACTCTGATTTGTGTTTTGTTTCAGAAGCCAAGGGGCTGAGCACACGCTGCTAGGAAAATACAGCTACTGCTCTGATGAAACCCAAATTGTAGTTCTCACAGAAAAAAAAAAAAAAAAAAAAAAAGGCCCCACTCCCTAGGCTCCCGGCTGGAGACTCCCAGGGTTCCCCATGCAATCCTGCAGTGAAATGAGACAGCCTGCTTGCTGGTGGTCAGCAGAGGGAGGTGTTGGACTCAGCTCGGTTTCCTGTGGCCCTGTCTTTCTGCTTTTCTTACTCTTTTCTGTAAACACTGCTTAATCAAACTGTTGTGCTGAACCAACTTTTTACTAGTTTTAAAATTCCCACTTGACCCCCTCACACACCACTTCTTTTCTCTTTTGTTTAGGATACAGTTTTGAGAGTTTTACTTTTTAGAAAATGCTGCTGGAGTCTGGTGTTGGTGGCACACAGCTGTCACCCCACGGACGGTTGGAACTCTCAAGTCATGAGTTCTGAGACCAGCATGGCTGGATAGTGAAAGCTTGTCTCTAAAACATCAAAGCACCCAACTTAAAAACAAAGGGCCACGATGATGAATAGCTAGGGTCATGGCTCATAAAAACACCACCTCTTTCATAGACAGGCTCCTTCCATCCAACCCTCCATTTGGAGTGCATTTTCCCTCAGATATGTCCTGTTCCACATCAGCTCTTCTTTAAGTGAGTGAGACTGTTGGGTGCTGATGCAGGGAGTCAGTCCTGGCAGACTAGGAACTAAGCCGGGCTAGAGGCTGCTAGCTCAGCAGTGGCCAGCCAGGTGACCCGTTCCAGATTCTCCAAGTTACAAGTTGTTTTCTGAGCAAATGGTCAGACTTGATCAGTAAGGCCAGGAGCCTGGCAGAGTATATCCTGTAAAGACGGGGAACCAACCGGAGATGGTTCCATGTCCCTCCCAAATGCTGTGCACCCAAGGGAAACTCAGGCCTCAGAGGAACTTTGTTTCGATTCCTACCAAGAATTGAGGGACACAAATAAGTGTGGGGATTTGTTGGGAGAGGCTGGATGGACTAGGGGTAGGTGTGGCTCCAGCTGCAAACTCCAGGATGGTCCTCCTCATCTGCTAACTTGCTTCTTGTGTGATGTACCCCAGTCCACATGTAGAACAATGTACAACCTGGCTCTTCTCATTGCTGGTCTACCCTTTGTAGATTATATTCAGTCTCAACTCCTCTACACTGCATGAGAACTAACAACCAGTGCTGTTTTCTGTTCTTGTCTGCCTAAGCATCTGATGGTATTGACCTAGGCAGCCATAGTGAGGTCAAGGCCGCCCAGCCCTCCTGTCCCAAGTCATCCAGATCACTGTCAGTGCAGGATCTGGCTGGGAACCAGTCGTTTCTACATCTTCCAGTTTCTGCATGCTCAGTCCAGCACAGTGCTGATTCCTGTGCTCTCCACCCTCCTCCCCCTCCTGTGCTCCCCACCCTCCTCCCCCTCCTGTGCTCCCCACCCTCCTCCCCCTCTGTGCTCCCCACCCTCCTCCCCCTCCTGTGCCCCCACCTGTGCCCCACCCTCCTCCCCCTCCTGTGCTCCCCACCTTCCTCCCCTCCTATGCTCCCCACCCTCCTCCCCCTCCTGTGCTCTCCACCCTCCTCCCCTCCTGTGCTCCCCACCCTCCTCCCCCTCCTGTGCTCCCCACCCTCCTCCCCTTCCTATCACTGTTTATGTCTCCTCCATCTTTTGAAATCTTGCAGTAAGGAATTCATTTTCCTCCATCTGTTTTCCTGTCAACAGTAAGTGTAACTCATCTTAAGCTGTCTGTCTCTTGCTGATGTCTTCACCACCTTCTATTTCTTTCTTACCTTTAAAGATTGTCGTTAGCCATGCTTTCCCCACACAGGTTTTGTTCTTTGATGATTCAGATATCTGAGGGTGTTGAACCTATTCACAAGACACCAGGCATTGCTGGGTTTGTGGAAAGTCTTTTGGGTGGGGCTGTGCATTTGCTGTGTGGGATCCATGAGAGGCAATGCTGTCTGTCCACCTGACTGTAAATCTCATGTGTGTATGGGCCACTTCTGAATGATGCTAGAGGAGAAGGAGAATGGTCCTTGATTGCTAGTGTCTGGAAGGGCACACGGCAATCTGCCCCCGCTGCTGTGTGCAGGGAGAACAGTTTAAGATTGCAATCAGCCCATCAATGTTTAACGATTATCTTGTCGTGAAAGAAACCACAGCAGACACCAGGGGGGTGTGGAGACTCCAAGGCACTTACGCCTGTGACTCAGGCTGCCTTACAGCTGTGTGGTGGTGGCCACAAAATGTAGCTGCTGAGGGATGCCACATACTAAACACATTGCCCATTAATGCACAACAGGTCAAAACATTTTGTGGAAGGCTTTGGAATAGACTTTACTTTTCTACAGAGCACCAAGAGTGGCACATGGTATCGATGTGTGTACAACAACTTATTTTAAAAGAGTAAAGCAAAATACGCTAGTAACTGCTGGATGGACCCCACCAGAGTGGGCCAGTACAACTCCTGGCCTTGTTGGCCTTTGATATGTCAGAGGCCACTCATTCAAGAGTCTCTAAAAATTGACAGAAAGAGTTCCCAGTTCTTTAGGATCAAACTTGTCTGCTAAAACATGTGGGTGATGGTATCAACGTGAGGTCTTTGTCTTTGCAGCATGCCCTCTTGGCTCTGAAGTTCATACTTGCATTTGCCATCCCTGATAAACCACGGCATATCCAGATGAAACTGGCCAGATTGGAATTCGAATCCTTGGAGGCACTCAAGCAGCAGGTGAGAGCCATGAGCTTGGGAGCATTATCAGAGTGACCCTCTAGCACAGGGTTCAAGTCACTCTGTGTTTCCTTCAGCATTGAACTGCCAGTTAAATAAACACAGAGGACTCCATTAGAGGATGGGGTGGCCCCACTCAGGTCCTATAATGTCAGCAAGAAATGGGTTTAAAGGGCAAGGCTAAGCCAGCAGAAGTATCCGGGCAATGGAGCAAAAGAACAAAACAGGTTTCTAAGAATCATTCCAGAGCTGCCTGTCATAGAAACACTATCGAGGAGAAGCCAGAAAAAAGGAATCCTGAATAGTACCTTCCAGACCAAGAGAGGCTGGAAAACCTGTGGGCAGCGCCACAGAGAATGCCCTGAAGATGGTTTCCATGTTCTACCAGTAGAGAGAGAGAGACAGAGAGACAGAGAGAATAGGGGGTAGGGATGCTTATGCTATACTTCACCACTGTTGATTTTCTAGGTGCTCAGAGTGATTTACCTCCAGTGAGATAACTCAGTTTAAGCACCCAGGTCATGAATCGGGCAGCATCTTTTCAGGGACTAATTTTAAGTTCAGCACCTCTTGGGCCCACAGTATTTGGGGAATTGGAGGGGGAAATGTGAAGAGGCCCCACCCTAGCTGGCCCTCTGATAGGAGTGAGGACTCTCAGGGCAGTGTTGCAGATGGAGACCCCCATATTAGAGTGCTG